>NC_052518.1:85664178-85964178 GCF_014356525.2 Nilaparvata lugens | reverse complement strand
GTGTGTACTGGCTGTGGTTAGATTGAATCGTATTCATCTGACACCTTTAACTCATCAGCCTCTGGTTATATCTCGTGGCAAAATCGATCCCTACCGAATACGTACTCTACGAAAGGTAAATTGGTTCGCATATCTCTACTACAGGGTGCTCTCGAACTCCCTACCAACACTCTAGGCCATTGCTCCTTGATACCAAACATCTAAATATATCATTTCAAAACTGTCCGAAAGTCCTTAGTTACTCACATACCTGTCACTTTGTTTTTTCCCAAATAATGGCTGAACATACAAAAGTGGAACCTTGCACAATCATTCATGACAACTAGGTAAAGCTACAAAACAATTATTACAATTTCTCAAATTCAGAAAACAAAATGGCAGTCGTTTAAAATTTTATTCCCTAAATAACCAAAAACCCCTTGATTTTACAAAAAAACTTACAAGTAAAACTTTTTTAGTAAATTTAATCACATGCTGATCAATATCAATATCACCAATACAAGTCTGTTTATAATCAGACTGAATTTCAAAAAATGTTTCTTTTTATAGGTAGTGGATGGCTGTGCATTCAGAGTCTATGGACATTGGGTGAAGAAAGGAGAAGGTCAAAATCGGGCAGCTCTTTTCGAAAATACACCAAAAACCGAACTCAAACATCTGTATATGATGAATTTGAGTCCTTAACTCAATTGGGTACGCTTTGGGATTACTATTGATCAAATCTGAACCGATTGTTGTATGTTACGTTCATATAATCAACCAAAGTTGAAATTATTCATTGGTGCCATTGTGATAGTATCTCGCTCAAATTTCAAGATACAAACGTTATGATTTTTATGGAATTATTGTTGTTTTACAGATCATCAAACATTTTCTTAAAAACACACTTTTTTGAATCTATGTTTGTTTAATCGATCAATATGATTGAATCTATATTTCATATCACTATTAAGTGTCTCGAAAGATGAAGCTACAGTTAAAAACGACTCTCAATCATTCTTGTTGAACGACAACGACGACTATAGTTGGCGATTTGATTTTTTAGCTGCAAATTTTCCCTCAAGGATTAAAATTGTTTGACATTTGGTGATTCTATAAAATTTAATTAATACAAATAAATCTAATCAAATTCCTAGACAATTCTGTTGCAGACTTGTCGATAACTTTGGTTTTTATTTTTTAAATGTATAGGCCTAGTATATCCGTAAAAATAATAATTCTGTGGATATTTTAAAATTTTGACATTAATCAGAATGTTGCTACGAAAGTTAGATTTTCTTGTTCATTTTGATTAACATTTTTCTCGTTTATGTAATCTATTTATTCATATTTCTTGTTCATTTTGATTAACATTTTTCTCGTTTATGTAATCTATTTATTCATATTTATCGCTTCTGCATATCATTTATTCGAAAGACAAGGGAACAAATAGTGTTTAAGAAATTATGGGCAAATGAAGTGCTAGTATTAAATGCCGATTAAGTTCTGAAAAAGTTTTGAATTGATTTCTCAAGTGAATTTCAAAAACTTATTAGAATTAAAATATTATTCTATTTCCTATTATCATGATACCGTTTGATCAAGTGCATACGAATTGTATTCATTACAATGCAAATGTCATGTTATCTACTTGACTTGAGTATATGAGTTTATAAACAATGCAAAATGTCAAAATCATTCTAATTGAGTACGGTACTGTTTCACAGTTTCTAGTCATTTCTGAGTATGACGTTTGTTAAGAAATAGCTCATCTCAAAATTATTGTGTGCAATATTGATTGACATTGAAATATAATATAGAGCATCTCTTTTGGTAATTCCATGACAAGAAAGCTTTATAATTATAACAATAATTATTTAGCTCTGTAAAATGGATGCTTCAGTGAAAGGATTATCCAACTAATTCGAATTTCATAATGCTTGATTTATGCAATATCTGCCAAAAAATTGTTCAGTCCTGAGATCAACTCTCTTAAACTAGCCTTCAAACTATCATAACATTAGTGAAAAGTAATTAAAATGTAGTATATAAAATCGAATTTTATAATTTAATTTTGTTTTTCTTTGTTATTCCCATTTATTAGTATAAGTACAGTTGGTGGATATGAATCAACGTTTCAATATAATGCATATTTTTCCACCTTCTGGGAGATTAAAAACAAAACTAACACCAGTCTTAAAAAGTAATGTTGAAGGAATTTCATATGATCCCAGGCCCCGGTCTAAGAATGGGTGTATAATTATCAGTAATTTTTCATGAGCTTTCTAGTCGTTGTATTAAAACGACTCAATGATTATTTGGTTAAAGCCTCTTCCATCCAGCATTGAAATGCGAACGTTTTCAGATTCGAGAATCGTATAGATACTTAACAATTTATGGTTTTAAATGAGAAAGACTAAGAAATTGTCATAAATCCACATATTTATTGATACTTAGAAAAACCGGTTTCGGTTATTACACCATTGTCAATCTCTGATAAACAAAAAAATAATCTCTGTTTATCAGAGATTGACAATGGTGTAATAACCGAAACCGGTCTTTCTAAGTATCAATAAATCTGTGGTTTTTTGACAATTTCTTAGTCTTTTTCATTTAATATGAATAATTACCACAATATAAACTACTCAACTACACAAAAAGGGAATAATTATTGATGTCTATCGACAACGAGTGTGTCCACTAGTCAAATGCTTCGATAAGATCCAAGCATCTTTTTTAATGAACCGCATTTTATGAAAAGTTTAACCAGTCTTTGATGATTTAATTTTATTTTATTGTAGAAAAGAATTAGATTTTAATCCATTAATATTGAGTAGTTGAGAAGGAAGATAATCGAAAAAATGTGGCGTCTTTTGAAATATTCACTACTGCCCTTGTAGCTTTACTATTTCAGAAAAAAAGTAAAATTCAAGTTTCTTGTACATTACTGTCATATAGTTAAAATCTGTCATGCAATATGGATCACAAAATGTAAGCTACAGATTTATTAGTCCAGTAGTGATATTTCGTGTTTTTTCAAGATATCTTAGGCCCGGTTGCATAAAAGCCTGTTAAAACCATATCATTGAATGCGACGAGAACCAATTATTATAGAATCCTTATCAAAGAATGCCTTCTCGGATTGGTTCTAATGGCATTTAATCATGATTAAAATTTACCATGCTTTTGTGCAACCGGGCCCTAGTTTGTTATCTATAACATAACTCAAAGAATCCTTGCTATTGAATAAATGACCTCAATACACATTGAGTATTTCACTTACCGTAAAATTCGATCTATTTATCAGTAGGGTAATCTAGTATGTTGAAGTAATTTCTTGAAGTTGAAAATAATCTTTCTAAACTGAGTAAAGGATTACAAGAATAAAAGTAATAATTTTTCAAGTAAGCAATTTTAACATTGCTCTGGGTAACTATCAGATTCATGGAATTTTAGAACCTTTTGATATAAGATTATTAACATACCTACATTAGATAGGCACGAGAGAGAGAGGGAGTGAGTGTGTGTGGGTAAATGTAATCGATTCTATACAACTATACATGCTACCCGCTATTATATTTTATGGAATAGATGTGTCTGGTTGAGTGGTTTATTAAAAAATCGCATATTTTATTTAAAAATAAATTTATTTGTTGAGCTCAAATTCCCAACCATGACAGAAGAAGACACTTGGGACGTGGTTTTGGTCTGTAGTAGAGTTGACACCATGAACTGCACCTATACAGTTTGCACAAATATTACAATTCAGTGGACTAGGTAAATGAAAAATGAATTGAGATGATACAAACAGTAGATTTGAGACTATTCTCATGATAGTTCCCAATGTATCAGTATATCATTTAATAAGTAATATCTCTATATTCACTCTCTTGGTAAGGGTTACTTGTCTTTACATAAAAATTACATCAAAGTAATCTTTTCTCAACTTTATTTTATTTCTCACAACATTTTTCAAAATATGTCATTTTCAAATGAGTGAGTGAGATAAATAACGTTAAATAAATAGGCTACTATCACTAAATACTGCCTTTAACTCATTAAATTAACGTTCACAATACTGGGTTCAAAGAACCCTTCTGCACACAACATTATTTGAAGAGTTCTCTACAATTTTTATAATTTATTCATGTAAATTGTGCTTCTTACAAATAAGTTTGTTTCTAGTTTTATGGATTAACATTTTTTAAAGTTACTCATTATTTTACAGTTTAAAGTGATTAGTGAGTGTAAATTTGTATTCAAATAGCTTTTTAAACAATCGTAATTCAAAATTTCTATTCTTAAATGTTTTAATTGGACTCTAATACAAAAGTGAATGGAACATAACCAACCTTTTGGACTTGTGTATAAGTCAAAATTTGGGGAAGGAAAAGTTTTGGGCTGTGCCTGTTGGTCCTTCCCCAATAATATTTATGATTTGTATTTTGTGTATCATTGAACAAATGAATGAATATTTGGTTTACGTATATTATGTTACACTTGTATCTAGACTTATTTGGTTATTTTAGATTATAATTTAATACATGAACTCTTCGAATATATTTTTCACTGATTATTTAATTATACTTCACTGGCAGATTTGAATTGAGTACGGTAGGCCTACACTCACCATGAAGGATAGATGTAGAGAACTGTGGTGGTGGTAGTTGTGTTTGTCTGCGTTGTAGTCGGTAACCGTGTGGTAGTGGTAGTGGCGGCTGAAAATTATTATATTCCTTTTTAGAAAACTATTTTTACTTCTCAACTAACAAAAAATGGAAGATAACATAAGAGTTAACAAAAAAGGGGTTTGGTAATATCGAAATTCCCAAAATCTTTTACAGATAATATTATATTTAGTTTATTCGTTCAAATGGTAATTAAGTGTGCTTGAAATTCGTGAACGATTCGCATAATAAATATTGGGCTACAGTAAAAATAATCTATTAATAAATAATTTATTCATTTATTTATTATTTATTTATATGAAAATTTACATATTAAACTACAATTCAAATAATAAGAGATGTAGTGTAAACACTGATGGTAAAGTGACAATTTTTCATGATTGAATGAATTAAATAATGGTTCATTCATTACATCGGTATAGGTACCGAATTATATTTCTACAGAAAGGACAAATAATTATAATGATTGAGGTCTATTGCTGAATAGATAGGTATGAAACATTGGGTTCATAAAATAAAGGTCATTCTAATTTGAAGATTATTCTATCATCATTTCATCGTCAAGTAGGTATGAAATTGCCACTTTTATAACAGTGTTTACGCTACATCTTTTGTCATTTTCTGACGGCTATTCACAATATGTTGACAATTCTTCGACAAGAAATATGAAGTGGCCTAATAAATATTGTGAAGTGGAAACGATAAAAAAGTACCTTTATAACAAATGAAGAGTTCAAGAATAATTGATATTTTGTAATAAATTTCTCTTATGAAGAGCTGTGATCATCATTATGAATCTGGTTAAGGTTTTCTCCATAATAGGAAATGAGTTGAGCTGTATGATTTTTGAGTAGTAAACCATTTTAACATATTTTATGAATTATTGGATTCCATTGTACTTGATACTGATTGTAAGTATTTTAAACATCGACCTGAAGTTCAAAGGTACCGTTTAGTCCTATGAAACTCACAGACAATCAATTTTTTCTTTCATTCTTTGATCAAAATGTAATGCTTGTTTTTATCATAATTTTCCCAATCTCGTTTTTCTTCATATAATGAGTGATAGTATCAATATGAAATATAATTCTCAATAAAAATAACATTGATGCACAATTCCTCTATTTCTTGAGCTATAGCCAGCCAAATATCTATTGAGCTGAATATTTTAAACAATACTTCAAATTTGTGCTATGATAAATAATTAAAACTGCTTTGAATAATATATGAGATTCTTGAATTGATAAGCCTGAATATCAATTATCGATTTGATTTGTCATAATATGGCCAGTATAATTGTTGGTCAGATTAGCTGAGCCGTCAGTCTGGCCAGCGCTACCTGGTCGTGGGTTCGAGTCCCGCCATGAAATCACCAAATCACTCACGCACTTTCCATTACCCACACACAAGCTGAAAGCTCCTTTGGGCATCATCAGCAATGAAAATGAATTCACTGCACATTCTTGAAAAGGAGGAGAAAATAGAGAAGATATTATCTTGTCTCATGAGTTGAAGGCTTCCACCAAAGAAGTCTCTCCTGGAAGAAGAATGCCAGAATGCTTTGTTTATTGGAGAATACATGCTCTAGAAATTTCACTACTCCAATCCAATGTCAAATTTGAGATGAACGTTAGTGGTTATTTTCAAACATTCAAGTTTCCAATAACTTACTCATGCCTGGCATACCACCAGGAGCTGGTGACCGTATAGGCATACCACCTGGCATTCCTCCTGGCATGCCACCTGGCATTCCTCCTGGCATACCACCTGGCATTCCACCAGGAGCACCAGGCATCCCACCTGGACCTCCAGGTCTGCCTGGAGCACCTGGCATTCCACCAGGGGCACCAGGCATACCACCTGGACCTCCAGGCATTCCACCAGGAGGACCTCCAGGCATTCCACCAGGAGGACCTCCAGGCATTCCACCAGGTGCACCACCAGGAGCACCAGGCATTCCACCTGGACCTCCAGGTCTGCCTGGCATTCCTCCAGGCATTCCACCTGGAGCACCACTCGGCATTCCACCAGGAGGACCTCCAGGCATTCCACCAGGAGGTCCTCCAGGCATTCCACCAGGAGCACTACCAGGCATTCCACCTGGAGCACCAGGCATTCCACCTGGACTGCCAGGTCTGCCTGGCATTCCCCCAGGAGCACCAGGCATTCCACCAGGACCTCCAGGCATTCCACCAGGAGGACCTCCTGGCATTCCACCAGGAGGACCTCCAGGCATTCCACCCGGAGCACCAGGTCTGCCTGGAGCACCTGGCATTCCTCCTGGAGCACCAGGCATTCCACCTGGACCTCCTGGCATTCCACCAGGAGCACCAGGTCTGCCTGGGGCACCAGGCATCCCTCCAGGAGCACCTGGCATTCCACCAGGAGGACCTCCAGGCATTCCTCCTGGGGCACCAGGCATACCACCTGGGGCCCCAGGCATTCCAGGTCCTAGAACAAGATAAAGTTTAGTGTTTGTTCAATATTTTGTTCATGTTTAATAGTTTTAGGGAATATAGCAGAAATAAGATAGTTCAGACAAAAATGTGTCACAGCTCTTATCATAATTGTAATTGTACAGTATGAAACTCAACTTTCTATAGAAGAGTGAATAATTCAAGGACATTTTCTGAAAATAATAATTATATGAAACAATTCCTTTAAATCCATTGAAATATTTAAATGTTTGAGTAGGTAGGCCTACTGAATATTTACTGTTTGTACTGAATACAGTGGATAGTGCTCCTGGGCAAACATAATTATTTCCCATTAAACTGTTCGTGGTAGAGTGGACATTACTGTCCAAAATTCACAACGTCAAGTCAACAAATAGAAAAGTCATTCCAACTTTTCTTGTATTAGTAACTAGTCAGATTCAATAGACTGCGAAGTTTTATCTAATAGGTAGGCCTCTACTAAAGAGTTTTCAACAACTTTAGCCTTAAAAATTATTATTCAGAAACCAGTAGTGATTGCAAAGCCTGTACACTATTTTATCTTTGAAAAAAAATCAGTAGAATATTTTTTTCAAATGTGATACTAACGTGTTGTTGGTGGCATTGTACCAGGGCTTGGCATCCCTGGAGTTGGACTGGGCATTCCAGGCGTCCTAGTTGGCATTGTGGTTGGCATTGAAGGCATGGGTGTCATGGGCTGCTGCTGTGCCACTGTACTGTTGACTATGACAAAACCACCAGTACATCCTTGGCATTGGTAGACCAAGCCACAGCCAGGAAGGCAAGGCATGGACTGCTGTTGCTGTTGACCATACCAAGGAAATGACAGGCCACCCAATGGTCCCAGACCTCCTAGTCCTAAAGGATTGCCTCCTAGGACTGCACCACCTCCTGCTCCCCCTCCTAGTATTGCGCCTCCTCCTGCTGCACCACCTATGATACCTCCTCCTCCCACTCCAAGGATTCCTCCTCCGCCGCCTCCTAGGACTCCTCCCCCTCCACCACCCAGGATGCCGCCACCTCCAAAGTCCAGTCCATTTCCACCCAGCAGCTGACCCAACTGTCAACCATAGAAATAACTTTATCTAATCTCCAGTGGTACTGAGAATCCTCAAAATTACGAATAAACTATTTTCATCCACTTTCGCTATGGTTATGTGATCATCAACAGAGGAAACCCTGAAATCCAACTCAAATAAGAAGTAGTCTACATAAAACAGAGAACAGAGGAGACTCTGTTGAGTATAATTTCATTTAATAATATTCCTTCCATCACAATAAATTCAAGTGTGTTAAGTTCATTTAAATATCTTTTTTTCAATCACGAGAATATTATGGTATAGACTCTTGAAGTTAACTTTTTTTGCCTATTACAATTAGGTATATTGAAATGGGATAGAAATCATCAAGTACCCTTTTTATATTATTTATCAACTCATGAAGTATCTGTTTCCTCAAAGCGCTTGAGGAAGGAGGCATGAGTATAAGCCGGACAAAGACAGAGACAAAAACAGTGGTGTGCTCTGTGATAAGAGAATGAACTGTAAGATGAAGGGTGAAATGTCCAGATCGGTAGTGAGACCAGCTATGTTGTATGGCGCGGAAACCTGGAATGTTTCAAAGAGGCAAGAGAAGAAAATGGAAGAGTGGCTGAGATGAGAATGCTAAGATGAATGTGTGGGGTCACAAGAAGGGATAGGATTCGTAATGAGGTACAGTTGGGGTGGGACCATTGGGTAGGAAGATGGAGGAGGCCAGGATGAGGTAGTTTGTACATGTGCAGAGACGTGAGAAGAACTATGTGGGACGGAGGGGGCAGGATTTGGATCTGGGTGACAGGAGAGGGCGAGGAAGGCCAAGGAAGAGGTGGAGAGACAGTGGAGGCTGATTTGCGGGAGAGGTGATGGGACACGGGGAGGAGATAGACAGGATTTTGTGGAGGAGACGGCTGAATGAGGGAAATTCCGACCCCGTATGATTGAGATAAGGCGTGGTCAAAGAAGAAAAAGAATTTGAAGTATCTGTGTTATTTTAAAGTAAACTAGAAGATTGATCATGATTCAGTTGTGACTATCGATATATGGGCTAAACCTACCTATTGAACTGGGCGTTCAGTAAGATTTATTTGATGAAAAATATATTGTGAATGAAATATAAAATAAAGTATCTAATGAAGCTTTATTGATGGAAAAATTTTTATTGATGGACAATCTTTCAAGCTTCATGATAGGTGAGGTTCATAGTAAGCTTCACACCCAGAAAAATCAAACGAGGTATATTAAAAGGTGTTTCGTTAGATTACTGAAATCATTTTCATGGTAGCAGACCGCAGATTCCTATAACAATCGGCTTGTGGCATAAGGTAGACTATTTTATTATTATTCACCTCAGCAACAAACCTACACATTTATTCCAGGTTAACTGTATCACGATGATATTTTGAAATTCCAGTCACATGTTGATAAAATTATAATATTATTCACAGTACTGGCAGTCCCTTGAATGTGGAATGCATTTTCCAATATGAATTACACTGTAGTCACGCATTGATTTTTAGGGTTGACTGTGAAGAATATAGATCTAGCCTAGTATTCGAAAAAAGAGCTGCATGAAGGATCTGTGTTGGTGTTTGTGAATAAACTGGAAGATAGATTATGTCATCTATCTATTAAGTTCCGTCATCTATCATGATCCAGCATGATTCAATTGATGAGAATATTGGCCTAAGAATATCTTCTTATATGAACTGTAGTTTGTTATTTGTGTTGTATTCTATGGATTTCGTACCTAAAACATTTTCAAAAATTTTGAGAACAACATCATCAATGGTTTGGTGTATTGTACTATTTTATCTTCATAATATAATTATCAT
Source organism: Nilaparvata lugens (assembly GCF_014356525.2). Lineage (NCBI taxonomy): Eukaryota > Metazoa > Arthropoda > Insecta > Hemiptera > Delphacidae > Nilaparvata > Nilaparvata lugens. The sequence continues at coordinate 85,954,183 of NC_052518.1, read as the reverse complement.
ACAATGCTTATAATAATTGACAAACTGCTGTCTCATCAAGTTTTATAATATCTGTTATTTATGTGAATAATATTGAATTTAATACACTGAATGAGCATGCTTCTTCTTAAAAAAATATATTTTATACCCTGTTGTGAATTATTAGGTAGATAAGGTTAATATAGTCACTACAATAATAACCAAATACCTGTGGCGATATCTCAGTTAAAGAAATGAAGATATCAATAACAAGCTTTGGTACTTTGAGTGCTTTTAGTTTTTAATTAGTTAGCTACGTGACAATATTTTATAACAATTCTATGTATTTATTTATGATTATTTCAATCATGGTATACACTCATTTAGTTGCTATAAATCATGTTTACATACATACATCGTAATCTATACATCATATACATGATATAAACATGTAGGCTACATCATATACATGATATTCATGCTGAATTAATCCAAACTTACCACATTCTGTGATAGCACTGTTACTAAATTTATTGACACTAATATAAAGAGCTGAATGAGAGACATGTTTCTAATGAGACACTGAACACTAAACTTCGTGAACTGATCAGAATTTCAATATTCGCTTCCTTTTATAATAGCATGCATGTACATTCAACTGATAATGTGCCATCTTTTTGATGAATGCTGCCTGCATAGGCCGGAAATGAGCGCAAATCATCTCTCACCTTTACAATTGAAAATTAGCAGCAAATTATGTGACCCTGTGATCTTGATTTTCAGTAGTTGACAACTGCTAAATGGACTTATATTATTCATGTCCAGCCACAAATCATAACATACACTAGTGCATACACACATGAACAATAATATTGGAGATTTCCATAAGATTGAAAACTTTGAGAATGCGCTGTCAGTGAACATGAAATTATCTTGAATGTGTATTTGAGTAAGGAATAAAATATGCATGCAGTCTTCCAACTAAATAAACTATTGCCTAGCTATTCAATAGTAATAAAGATAGCAATATAAACAGACAAATAATTTATGAAATCATAGTTAAATGATTATTTGATATATTACAAAATAATTCTATCCTATAGCCGATCCACAACAATGGAGTTTATAAATAATAGAACTTAAAAAAGAAAAATTGCATTAGGGAAACTCTGTTTCGGTTGAAAGCCAAACCAATGTACAGTATTGACAACCTAGATGAAACAGCAATTTAGAATGAAGAACTTTCTGAACTTTCTGTTTTACATACATTAATTTCAATTTTACTATAAACCTTGCACTATAAAAAAAATATGTAACTCAGTTCATCCATTGTTAAACCAAGTAGCTCTGAGGTTATGAGAACAGAGTAAACATAATATAGTTCATACACACTATAAGAAATTGGTTTTATACTAGTGCCTGAGGCTTTCTTCTCTTCAGCCTCCTGGTTAGATCTTCATTTTTTAGTAGTTGGCTTGCCTCAGGATTGACATGATGATTGATTCTACAAGAATGTTTGATAGGGTTTTGATAAAAAAGCAGCACAACGACCATTTCCCTCACTAACTCTCTCTCTCTCTATCCAAAAACTTGAATAGTATTTGATTACTTCAGAAATGCGGAAAAATTACCTTGACGAAAATACTTATCTCTGATGAACCCAATAATCTGTGAGACAACTATAGGCTATTGGAGCAACTTTTCATGAAGTACAAAGGTGATCAATCTTATTCTTACAATCTTATTTCTTGCACTATGTATAGGCCTAATTACGATGTAATAATAATAATTTAGTACCGGTATCTGATTATTGGATCTAAAAGATTTGTTTGGATGTTTATTCATGAAAACATGACTTGTTATTTTATCACAATCATGCACTATGAAAGGAAGATTTTTGAACTAGGGTAAGTCGAATGCTGCTTTCGTGAATTGTATGATAGCTCTTCCCTGTCTGGAATTGGTAGTACGGTGAGGTATTTCCACGAGATCAAAAGTATCTATATTGAAAGACAAGGGATTATTGGCCAGGGGAGGAAATGATGATTATTACCGGCACAAAGAAATCTTAGATATTATAATTTCATTGAGATTTTTGTACTTTCTTTGATGAATGGGATGAGAAGGTATGTGTTTTCTTTTTGAGGAAAAGAATCATTGAGGGAGCCTGAAATCAGACAATGATGGGAAAAAGAGAGCCAAGATGAGGGGGATGATTAGATTTCATGCGATAAGATCTCCCCACACATGCAGATTATAGATTAGAATATAAATAAAAAAATTGCCAGGTCTGACAAGACCTATGGAAAACACTGGTTATAATAAACAAAATAACACTTCTATGATAAAAAACTTAGTACAATAACATTATATAATAAAGCATATTTGTGAAAATTCATGCTGGAAATGAAAATGATGGGTGATATGAATGAATTTACAGGGAAGTGGAAAATAGTTAAGGTACAAGTGGAAGAATATTGAAGGCTATGTGAGAGTAAAGATGTAGAATATAGAGGACTATGGATATAAAGGAACCCGAATTTTTGTTGCGGTTCTACCATTCTAGCGAGAGAGAGAGAGAGAGATTGATTGAGTACTTCATTTATGTAGATTACAATATATACTGGCTTATACACTTATATACAATAGCTTACAATACAGCAAAATTATAGATGAATTTACATAATATAGACTAAGAAAATAATTATTGAACTGTATATGATATGAAAAAGCAATTTGCAATATAATAACTATAGATAATAATCATATTGTTATGCATCTACATAAATTGGCGGAGCTTTGGACATATCAATGTGCATTCTTCGGAAAGAATATTAAAAATATCCTCCTCACTAACTCTCTACCAAACGAGAGAGAGAGAAAGAGAGAGAGATTGATTGATTACTTTATTTATGTAGATTTCAATATATATTGGCCTATACACTTATATAGAATAGCTTACAATATAGCAAAATTATAGATGAATTTACATAATATAGACTAAGAAAATAATTATTGAACTGTATATGATACGAAAAAAGCAATTTGTAATAACTAAAGATAATATTGTTATGCATCTACATAAATTGGCGGAGCTTTGGACATATCAATGTCCATTCTTCGGAAAGAATATTAAAAATATCCTTCCCACTAACTCTCTACCAAAACCTTAATTTCATTAGTTCAACTAAGGATTTATTTATAAATGGGAATATTGTAAAAGTTTTAATTAATATGAATATTCAAGAGAAAAAAAAAAAACAGAAAATTAATAAAGTAAAATAATTATATAGGTAGATAAGATCAAATCAATGATTAATAAAATGGAGTAGGCTGGAAGTAGATCAGGGTAATCAACTTTTAGTAATATACAGCAGTATGCAGTGAATATTTAAAATAACATGAGTTTATATTTTATATATATATATATTATATATATATATATATATATAATTTATTCTATAACAGGTTTATAGGTTTGTATTGGTAGAATGGGTGAGGGATGGTTGTCATGTGATCGTTCTAGGGCTGGACAGTTTCAGTCATTTCTTCCAAAAAAATGTTTTTTTAAAGTCAGGATGAAGCTCGCTCGGCTCTCGATGGACCTGATTATAAACAGGAAGTGCATTCCATGCACGACAGGCACTGACTAAAAAGGATTTTGTGAAAATAGTGGTTCGATGGTTGGGTATACAACTTGAAGTACTTTCTCTGGTTCTAGTATGTGAAGCATCTATCCTCCTACCTTCAGAAACAAATTTGAAATCATCTTTGAAATAGTTCGGATTTCTGCATTTCAAGATATCTCTAACAGGCTTGACTATTCGAAAACGTCTTTGATCGGGAAGCTTCAATGTTGAACTGGCAATGTGGGCAGGGGTGATATGTTCATGACGTTGAAGAGAGTAGACGAAACGTAGACAATAATTTTGGCAACGCTGTAGTTTATCATTTAGAGTGACTTGCCTATCGTTGAGAACATAATTACAATACATTAAATGTGGGAATATAAGAGATTGAACCAATAACAATTTAATGTTTCTAGGGAGGATGTCGTGCATTTTCTTCAATGAATGCATCGCTGAAAATACCTTTTAACATGTTTTGTTCACTTGTTCTGACCAGTCAAGAGTATTATTCATAATAATTCCTAAATTTTTCACTGAGCTACAGTAAGGAATGTCATTACCATCTACACTAATTTTGTGGATCGATCCAAGTTCAATATTGTTTATAAGACGAGAATAACCAATAATATGGGTTGTGTTTTGATGGGATTAAGCTTGAGGCCATTTTTCTTTGTCCATTCAAATATCGAATTTATATCTTGATTCATAATTCCAACTGTTTCATCTATTTTTGTTATGGGACAGCAAAAATGAATTTGAAGGTCATCTGCATAAGTATGGAAGCTGGAGAACTTGATAATGGAAGATAGGTCGTTAGCATACAAAGTGAATAGGAGAAGGCCTAAAATTGAACCTTGTGGTACTCCATGCATAACATTCTTCCAATTTGACTTGTTGTCACCAACAGAAACACATTGTTTCCTACCCAAGAGATAGGATTTGAACCAGACTAGGGAGTTGTGACTAAAGCCAAGAATAGCTAACTTATTTAAAAGAGCTTTATTACAACAGTATCAAATGCTTTAGAAAAATGAAATAGGGTGAGGATGGTGCATTTTCTTTGGTCCATAGCTGATCATATATCATCAGTGACACGAAGCAGAGCTGTCTCAGTTGAATGGAATTTCCTAAAGCCTGATTGAAAGTTATGAAGCTTTCTATTGTTGTCTAGAAATTTTACAACTTGAGCATGAATAAGTCTTTCTAGCACTTTGGACAATGCAGGTAGAATACTGATTGGTCTTAAATCCTCAACTTTATTGGGTGATGCAACTTCATTTAGAGGGCGAACCAGAGCAAACTTCCAGTTTTCAGGGAAATTGCCTTCTTCAAGTGACTTGCTGAAAATGTATGTAATGGTTGGTAAAACAGCAAATAACATCTTCCTGATAAATTTAATAGGAATTTCGCCTACACCCATAGCATTACAATGAATAAGTTGAATTGCTTTGAAAGTTTCTTCTTCTGAGATTGGGTGGAAATGAAATTGATCAATAAGTGGTATATCTAAGTTTGTAACCTGCTCTTCATGATCATTGATATGATTACCAATGATAACTTCGTCGCTGTGATCATTAATAGGTGTCTGGAAGAAGGGCCTATGTTAGGTTTTCTGAATTTTACAGAAGAGCGTTTTTAAGTTTTAGCATTGGAAAACAGTGATTTTTCAACATAGGCCCTTTTTCCACTTCACAAGAATTCTCTTCAGCAACGAATATTTCACAACACAGACCCCTATTATGTGATATAATAGTGTAATATATTATATTATCAATCATTATTAATAATATTATTATTCTACATAAAAGGGTTTTTATTCATTCAGAGTGATTTAGCGTCACATTAGAATAACACTTGAAGCCAATAATGTGCCATTATGATATTGGAACGATATGAAAAAACTCTTCATTTTTAGAATAAAATAATAAGATATAGGCTATGTAATAATTTTATTTTTCAGTTTCAATAAAAGCAATGAACAAGTGATAATCGGTTCAATAAAAGTTCAGTTTCAATAAAATGCAATGAACAAGTAATCATCAAGAATAATCAATAAGAGCAAGAATAATCATGAAATCAGAGTTTCAATAAAAGTTCAATAAGAGTTCAGTTTCAATAAAATGCAATGCAATGAACAAGTAATCATCAATAATAATGAATAAGAGTAAGAATAATCATCAAATCAGATTTTCAATAAGAGTTCAGTTTGAATAAAAAGCAATGAACAAGTAATCATCAAGAATAATCAATAAGAGTAAGAATAATAATAATCAAATCAGAGTGATCATTATGATTCTGTCTTTTTCAATCACACGGTAGGCAAATTTTTATAAAAAAGTTTATGTTCTGGATTAACTAGAAATTGCATCATTTTTAGCAGATCTTTTTTCTTCCCCTTCTCTATGGGAATTGGGCTCGAGTAAAGCTGTGGCAAGGTCGATTCCATAGGTAACTCCACATCAGTATTGAAAATGTTGAAAATTTTCCATGGTCGTAATGAATTATGTGATTCTCTAGCACAGACAGAACCAACATCATCCTTACACATTTTGAACCATACATATTTTGTAACTTGGAACTTTTTGCATGTGAGAAAAAGATTTTTGGTTATATTATCTAAATCTTTGAAATTTTCTTGTTCCATTTCTGTTATGGTAAACGGTGACTTTAGATTTGACTCTCCGATCATGTACTTCAAATCTGCTGGAACCATTGGTTTAGATTTTTTTTTGGCGCTCGATTGTTGCAAAGTCACGATCACATGGCAGGAAGCTGTGACCTGTGATCAAAAACTTTTGATGTACCTCAGTAAAGTAGTCCAATCTTATTAAATACATTAATAAACAGAGAATGTTCTTATTGTTGTTTTGTCCAGCACATCTGTCGGACTAGATTATTAGCTCACGCTCCTCTGTTGGTACCAATTTTTGGAAATTTGAAATGACATAATTTAGAATACATGAACCTATCTCCTTTGAGCCCCTTTTCGCGATAACTTGGTGCCAAAGGAACATATTTGCTTGATTGGAGTTCATATTATGAATTGCAAAATTGCAGTTAGAATACTGTCTTTAGTAATAAACATCGGAATGAGTCAACATTGGAGTAAAGAGAACTTGCTGCAAGTCTATACAGAGCGTTGTCAGCTGTTTATACGCACTGTCTGCTTTCATATGATGCAAACTAGATTCTTCTTGTATCTTTTTACGTTCATTATCTGTAGATGCCAAAACAAGTTTTGCGAATAGTTGATCACACAATTTGCAAGTATCTGACCTAGGAGACCCAAATCTTAAATTGAATTCCCGATTAAATATCTTCCTGTAGGCTACAAACTGTATGTAGCTGGTTGATTATATTTTTCTTCGAAAAGCCTATGAATCTTCTTCACTGACAAGTCCATACTTAGATTATTCTTAGTTGACACATTTCGACTGTAATGATTTTCTGTAAGAGGGAAGCTCCTTATGTGCTCCCTTATTAGGTCTCTAATATTGTTATCTACAGCATGGGGTCGATTTAGATGTCTACCTCGTTGATCACGTGGTGTTGTTTCTCCAGCCTTCAGTTTAGCCTGAAGAACTCGAATACGTTTTACACTGATAGAGAAAACATGTAATAAAGTTGCACGGCATACTGGCTTGTTATTACTTCTGAAATCAAAACCTGCTAGTTTGTGAGATGTTGCGACAGTCTTTCCAGGTCTCCTGATTTTCACATCACGAAGATCAATGAACTTCTGAAGGAAAAGTTGTTGTTCATTGTAGCTCAACTGATAAAACCGTTTATGAAGTTCATGAACACTATCAAGTGAAAGATTCCTACAACCTGTCTTTTTACACGATTGATCACAAGCTGTAGCCCTCGTTGGAAGTTTTTTTCTTGCTATTACTTTCCCTTTTCCACTTTTATCAGTATATTCTTGACCAGAATTGCGAAGAAATTTTTGTTTTCTATCCTTCCACTGAGTGACGTTCAATGATCGTTTCTTCCCACTATACAGATTTTCAACATCTCTTTGTGACAAATCCATCTTGAGTTGCTAGTCACAAATTAATCTTTAAACTAAAGCTTCAAACTAATTAAAATACAACATAACCACGCACTAGATCCATCAGTTTGGACTGCAACACAGCACCATAATAAGCCATAACCTAGAACTTTCATCAATGCTGTATCCAGCTGTTGGTGGACTCAAGAAAATAAACATAGGCCGTTCTTCCACTGGACATTTTCAATTCATGCATTGCCCTGAGCTCTGTTGGATACTTTTGTAACTAATATCTCTACAGTCGATAGAAAACATAACAAAAGCCATTATTCCACCAAAAAACAAGATTCATGAAAATTCGAACATAGGCCCTCCTTCCAGACACCCATTCATTGGGGATTCGATTTCTGTTTGCCAAGCCCGAATTCTTTTATTCCCTGCCAAAGTGATTTAGAGTCTTGTCTATTGTTTGTCATGAACGAATTCAAGTACCTAATCTTTGAGTTCCGTAATTCCTGTTTGACTCTATTTCTGAGGCTCCTATACTCTATCAAACTGTCCAAGTCGAATGTCTTTTTAAATTTTCTATGTGCTTTGTCATCCACGGTACTCGTCGTTTTCTATTAATCCTCCTTGTCACATAAGGTGCATGTTTGTCATACAAAGTCAAAGTCCAATTCTCGAAAGTCTTGACCATGTCATCAACTGAGGGTAACGCTTCAATTTGATGCCATGGAGTCTGAGTCACATCAGTTAGAAAGGCGGCTTCATAAAAGTTTTTGAAGTCTCTATATGTGATAATTTTCTGTTCTGGCTCAGGTATCTTATGGGATAGTACACAGTAGATCAAATCATGTCCAGAAACAGCTTGGACTGGGATTTGACCTGTTTGAGCAACCTCGTTGGGATCACTGACAATGAGAAGGTCAATGAGTGTGTCTGATTCATTGGTATGATGAGTTGGATCTAGAGGTAAAATAGTCATGTTTAGTCATTTGAAAATTGTAGTCAGTTGAAAGTGGTCAAAGTTACGATTCAAGTCGGTGTTCATATCCCCCATAACTAGTATACCGTACGGTTATAACAAGGCATAAGAGAAAGCAAGGCATTTTCGAAATCTGTAAAATGACCTATTTTTGGAGGGCGATAACAGATACCAACGAGTAATTTATCAGAACTAGATAAGGATAATTCAAGTAGCATGAACTCTGGTCTAGAACAATACTCCTGTTTAGATGTGATTGAAACTTTTGTTTTGATACCATCTTTCACATAAACTGCTACACCCCCACAAGTTTTTTTTAATCTATCATTTCGGAAGAGATTATATCCAGGTAATGCAACAAGATTCGATGGAATACTAGGCTTCAAAAATGATTCGGAAATTCCAATTATATTGAAGTCCTGAAAACGGAAGATTGCTTTGATTTCATCAATGTGACAGCTGAGGGATTGGACGTTAAGGTGAGCAGCCTTGAAAAGTTTTTTGAAAGAGTGGAGCTTATTTGAAAGAAACAAACCTGTGTCATTATTACTATTATTGAAATAATCATACCTACTTGAGGGCGAGCGTGCTGACGTGTCAGTGAGAGGCATCATGGAAGCAGCAGACCAACCTTGAACTTACCTCAAAACGATACATGACGGGGAAAATGGGGATGAAACTGATAAAACCTAACCTAAATGAAAAAGTCTCTTGATTCGAGTGCATTCTGTATGCCTTGACAGAGAGAGAGAGAGAGAGAGAGAGAGAGAGAGAGAGAGAGAGAGAGAGAGAAAGAGAGAGAGAGAGAGAGAGAGAGAGAGAGGAGAGAGAGAGAGAGAGAGAGAGAGAGTGATTGTTTTCATCAAGGGTGAAGTAAGGACTCTATAGTTTATCTCTACCACACAGCCTAAACAGAGATAGGGTGATTGCTGAGAAAGATATATCAATAGAGATAGATAGATATATAGAAATAAAGAGAGAGGGAGAAAGAGAGAGAGAGAGATTATATTAGATTAGATTTCTTTATTTATGTATGTTACAATATTTACTGGCTTATACACTAATTTACTTACATTAAATGACGGTAATGCAAAAATTATGCAATTAGGATAACGATAATATAATAATGTGATGTAACTTCATAAATCGGCGATGTTTCAACAAATAATTGTCGATTCTCCAAGAAGGATATAAAATATCCTCCCTATTAACACACGACCGGGAGAGATTGATTGATTGAGTACTTTATTTATGTAGATTATTTTTATGTAGGGAGAGAGAGAGAGAGAGAGAGAGAGATAGGGAGAGCATAGAATAGAATAGAATGACTGCCTTTATTTTATACCTGGGAGGGCGAAGTTAGGGCGCAGTCGGCCCTCTCTTACACTTAACCTTCGACCCTCTCTTACACATAACCCTCAACTGAGAGAGAGAGAGAGATTGATTGATTTACTGCCTTCATTAACGAGAGAGAGAGATTGATTGATTTGCTGCCTTTATTAACGAGAGAGAGAGAGTGAGAGAGAGATTGATTGATTAGCATTATTTTATTTAAGAGAGAGGGAGAGAGAGTAGGGGAGAGTGGGAAAGAGTGCGAGAGGGAGAAAGAGATGCAGAAATATGAGAGATCAGAGATCAGTGAGTTTGAGTGAGTTGATCTGTCCACCTTGGACAAATAAGTGTGAACGGAAATTGTACAATGAACTTCGACGCTAAGTTGTCAACCAGGCTCACTTCCGGGAATTTACCAGAATATAAATGCTCCAATCATTAGTTGAAACAATTACCGCATTGTTTTCATGCATTTTGCTGCAAATATACACTTATAAATAGGCTACAATGTGTTGAGTGATTCCCCCTAACCTACACTCATGTGTGTTATTCGAAGGCCAAAAAACATGTCACTTACGGTCAAGCAGTATAATTGCTCTATTTGAAGGTAGCTCTGTATTGTGAATCTGCTGCATGAATAAACTAGGTTTTTATAATAAAATATGCTCTGGAAGAGATCAATGAAACAAAAATCACTTCTTTCGTGAGTCTGCTCCTGAGCCTCGAAGACCTGCCATATAATCATTATATAATATCATAGAGAAACAATAGCATAAGTAGATATCCCATGGTATAGGGAATTTATGTCGCAACTTTTACTGTTATCTCATGCCAATAGTCCACGTAGTTCTTTCCCGTGAAGCTGTGTGACGCTGGTAGTCTCTCATATTGTGCCGTTCATACACTCTCACCCAACCAAAACAGTAAAAATAAACAATAATCGGCTTGATTTAACAGTAAAAGTTGCGACATAAACGCCCTACCATGGGATATCTAGTTTTATGGTCCTCATGCTATTGTTTCTTCTATGATAATATATAGTACAGTATTATAGTATAGTATTCGCTATATAAGTACCCTTTTTCCTCTATGTAGGATACGAGTAGCTATGTATGTCCTGTATATTGTAATAAACACTTATAGAGGAGAGAATTCCCATGATCACATGTCTACATTTTCAATTCCACATGAATGAATGAAATGTGTGTACACAAATTATGTGCATAACATTCAAGTGGTCCAACTCACATACCTCATACATAATACATTATACATAATGTCTAGAAAATCCCGAACCTCTCCAAGGAAATGAGCTGGTTCACCGTCATGCTGAACGAGATGAACAAGTGTCCTTTTACTTTCAGCATGACGGTGCACCAGTTCATTTCCACGGAGTTCGGGATTTTCTAGACAATTATTGCTTTCAACTTCGCTGGATTTACCATGCAGGGTCAATTGCATGGCCAACTCGCTCACCGGATTTAACACCGATGGATTTCTGCCTGTGGAGTTCCACCAAGGATAAGGTTTATGGTCCGCCTCTACCAGACAATCTTAATGATCTCTGAAATCGGATCACATTCGGATCGCTGCGGTTTCACAAGTTACGCCTGATATGTTGGTACGAGTGTGACAAGAAATCGACTATCGGTGGGATGTATGTCGCATTACCAACGATTGTCTCATCGAACCAAAATAGCACCCACACCTTTAAACTTGAAGTGTTTTGTAACAAAATCATACCTTTCTCAATTCTGTAATTTCAATAAATCTCTATGTGCTTTCAAAGTATAAAGTCCTTTTATAATCACTCTGTATAAAAATTACCAGTAATTTTTCAAAAATTGTGTCTATAAAATTGATACACCTTTTATAATCCAGTAGAACCTCATTAGCCTCGAGCCCACAAAAACCTTAGAAGTACCAATTCTATAATGATTCCCTTAGCTGAAGTTTTATATATTATTATAACACATATTAATTAATATGATTTGATTTAATATGATTTTATTTAACTCATATATTATAACACCTTGAAATTCTGCAGAAAATGAGCTCTCACTTATGAAGTAGGTTAGTCTGAATCAGTCTGTAGAAAAGCTGAGAAACTTCAGCCGGTTTTATCAAGACTTGGGAAAATGACACTCTGGTAGTGTTTAAACGATGGTGTGAAATTAAGCTTTTCAATAAATTTACAAGAGAAACTGCCCTTTAAACCTTCTTCGATTAGGCACTACATGGCCAATATTGACAATCGGCTGATGGTGTTAGGCAAATACATAACATTAAAATAATCAATATAAATTATTATGAACTCAAAAATCTATAGATATGATATAAATAATTTTATCCCTATAATTTTCAAATATATGATGAATAGGTGTGTATAATATTGAGTACAATAATAAATGTGTAACTGAAAACATATTTATTCATTCAAAATCTTATATAGATACACATAATCCATAGGTAAATTCTATAAACCCTCTTGATAACAAACAATACTAAAAACAACGTTGTTGATATTTCCATGAATTGATCAAATTCAAGTCAACGAAACACTCATTAAATTTGATGAACTCTCTCGATAACAAACAATTTTCAACTAATAATAAAGTTATCAATATTTTCGTGAATTAATCAATTTCCAGTTTGCGGAACGCTCCTTCAGTTCCAAATAGATTTTTGTCGTGAGCTGAAGTGGGCTTGGTCATCTTGCGTTTGCTGATGTCAGCTTTGACTGATTCTTGTTGAGTAAACCAGTCAGAATAGCTCTCAAGCTTCTTGCGCCACTGAGCTGCAAAAAGTAAATCACTTTTTCAGTACGGTCAAAATCATTCAATTAATGAGAAATAGGAATAATTATTCCCATACGGTATTCTTTGTACCTTTTAGAACATGATTCTTCAGAAAAGATCGGCGGATTATTGAAATAATTACACTTAAACTTTGAGAAAGTTCAACTCAACTGACCAGAAATTGAGATTTTTCAGTTGGAAAAGTGCTCATTGAGTGAGAAAAATAATCAATTTTAATAAAATTAATCAGGTTAAGTAAGTGTAAAGGTATATTGGATGGAAACAAATTTATAGTGTTTGTTGAAACCATCAACTTATTAAAAAAATAAATGACGTATTGAACGAATACGGCTTCATATTTCAAAATTTTCAAGTTAAAACAATTTGAGATACTAGTCTCTGTTGTTACACTCAACCTACAGTAAACTGAATGCTTAAAACATTGAGCAGGAGTATATATAGTATGGATGAATCCCTTCGATTCATGTAGGATTATGATTACAAGCTATAGATCAATGGAGGTTGAGAGAGCTCTGCATTCTAGCAAGACTTGTGCGTGTCTAGACTCTGCATTCTAGACTAAGCTCAAGTTGTACTAGCTCAGCTAAGATACATTTAGTTCAACTCTTATTTATGAACTGCAGACGGCCAATCGCAGGGCTTCATCTACACTATAGTAAGGTCCACGTTATAATGGCAGTATTTGATTGATATTGGTGTTGCAATCCTTGTCATTCGACAAAGCTGATAGCGCTATCCTTTTCTAACTCCATAACGTTACCAAATCCGTTTTTAACAATGTAGAAATACAATTAATTAAGGCAGACAATCAGTGACGCTGTTCTCCTATCTTCATTCACTTCCATTATAACGTGGACCTCAATCACTATAAATTATATTCTGCTGCTCAATTTTCAAGCTTTAGTCCAGTCAAATGGTCGTTTTTCAGGAAACAGCCCCGAAAGTATTTTTCTCGACGGTTCTATATGTATTTTAGGGCGCTAAATTCGAATCTGAAATTTGCTGACATGCCAGAGTGCGGCTTCACCTCCAAAACCCCCGAAATCTCGAAAACTTCGAGTTTTTGGAGAGAACCATTCGCTACAAAATTAAAGAAAATGAAATTTTCAATAAATTGAGTGGTCGCGCAGGATTCTACCATTTTTGGCTCCGGAGCTACGAATTTTCAAAGGGGTTTTCAAAATTATGCAAACCTACCACTTCTATCCTATACAACATTGATATTTTTCTAGTATCGATAAAAAACCACACATCACGTGATTTTGAACCGCCTTGACGAGCTGAGAAGAATGAGCTGTAGTACAAGGAGATCTGATCATTCTGTCAAAAGTTATAAGTGTTTAAAGCTTGACGGGACGTCAAAGACGTACAGTGTTTAAAGCTAGATCCTTGACGTATCCTTATGACGTACCCCCCCCCACTAGCAAATGCTGAAAATAAATGTTTCTAACACGTGATTCTCACAGAAAATAACCCTCGTGAGATGATTTCAGCCGAAATATTTATTTTTTGTTAGGAAGGACTTGAAAAGGTATTATAATGAAAAATTTGTATTCTGACTGTAGGACATGATTTTCTATTTTCTGGTGTATTCCCCCTCCTTCCACTACTAAATTCGAAAATTCCCAAGGAATCCTGTTCAGAATTAGTTTTCTTTCACGTGATGTGTGGTTTTTATCGATACTAGAAAAATATCCAAGTTGTATAGGGTAGAAGTGGTAGGTTTGCATAATTTTGAAAACCCCTTAAAAAATACCCTTTTATTGGAAATTCGTAGCTCCGGAATCAAAAATGGTAGAATCCTGCGCGACCACTCAATTTATTGAAAATTTCATTTTCTTTAATTTCCAAAAACTCGAATTTTTCGAGATTAAATGGAAAAACTAAAAAAAGTCCTAAATTTTGGGGGTTTTGGGGTTGAAGCTGCCCTCTGGCGTGTCAGCATATTTCAGATTCGAATTCAGTGCCCCAAAATACACATAGAACCGTCGAGAAAAATTCTTTCGGGGCTGTTTCCTGAAAAACGACCATTTGACTGGACTATTACTAAAAATTGATAATTGTGTAGCAACCGACACTAGTAAACAAATTGTTTTGATAAATTAGTGGCTTTGACAATATTGAATAGTTTTCATCCAGTATGGATATGTATAACATCACCTTCACAACAGCACACAAAAAGTGTGAGACTCGTTAATTTTCAATAGAATTGACTCTTTTATCTTGCAGTTTGTACAAGCATGGAATTTATTCCAAGTTTATAGGGAATGGACAAATAAATAATAGTTAGCTCAAGTGAAAACCTTCAATAAATTAACGGAAAATGCGGGAGTTTCAACACATACTTTTTTGAACCATAGATCCTACTAGCAGGGCACCCGTGCTTCGCTACGGGGATTAAAAGATACAATTATTTTTGTGAAACATTTATAATCTAAATCCTACGAAAATTGTTATAATCATTTTTGAGATTAGGCCACAACTTGACATGGAAATTATTAATGATTATCAAATCATTCAAATAATTAATTGATGTGTTGGAAGTGCTCTGTAGAGGAGTAGTCTAATTACAGCGAATTTTGTAGGATATGGGGCGGGGCTTAAGAGTCGCCCTCGACTTTATTCATTGGCAATTAATATTTCCCGTTGACAGTTATCAAATTAGCAGTGATCATGTTATTTTTGCTTTGGCAATTGAAGATTAAATTCCAAATTAGGTTGATTCGGAATTTGATGACTCTGGTATCCATGGCTCTCTTGCTTATTCTGGAATTTTTGACATAGCCTGTCGCTTACTTTTCGTTTCACTTATACAAAAGTGTAAAAGCAGCCAATCCACTGATTCTTTCTTCCATGGAAGTCCATTCATACATAAGAGTCCATTCATAATAGTATAACATTTATTGTGGCTGATTTCACATGTCCTAAACTCTACAATAATACATATTAAAGTGGGATCATTTTAATGTGAATTTGCATAAATCTGAATAGAGTTCATTCAATCGCTTTGATTATTGACCACCATTATATGATTTCTTTTTTTGATCTTAGCTTGAAACCAAAAGCTTAGGGATGAAAATGTGGATGTCAACTAACATCTAACTCAATTTAATTTCTATCTAAATTGACAACTTAAGAATTTACTTGTGATCTATCAATATCAATAAGTTTGTCTTGTGTCGTAATAACATCATGAAAGGAAATAGGAGCAGCTGATGGAATATTATGTTTTTTTTCGATTTAGTTTTTAGCTGATTTTGAAACATGAAAATATCAGTAGCACAAAGCATGTTCAATTTCAATCAGGATTAAATTTCATGAGAATTAATCAGAGCAGGGTTTTTTTTTAATAGAAGGCTTCTCTGATTGGTTCTCGTGGTATTTAGTCCGGATTATGAATTAACAGACAGTGCAACTATCTCTCTTAAGGCCATGGCTGCGTACAAACATGGAACAACAGATGAACCAATAAAACAGAAGCTGAAGAAATTAGTCGCATTTCTATCACCTCACAATGAAAATTAGGTACATTCAAATACCATCTGTTTGGAGAGATCGATTTTAAATTTCTTTTGCTATCATCCAGTCACTTTTTGAACCTATTCTTCCAGATGTTCCATGAATACTACAATGTTTTAAAATAAGGTCGCCAAATTTGTTAACTCAACTACAGCTATTATAATGTTTTTTATTTGCTCACACTTTCTTACGTTTTCAACAAACTATGGAAAACTTTTTTCTGATCAGCTGCTACTTGAGGAGCAATAATCCTTTCTCTTGGTAGGTAGTTCAACGAATTTTCCCAGAGTTGAGACCTGTTCCAAAATAATGTTTTTTGTCGCAAGCACAATATATTCCTGATTTAATCGTTAGAGCCGTTTTTGAGATCCGTTCGACATAGATACATATATCCACAAACACACATATTCAAACAAATTGCTTTCTTAGTATAATTATTGACTTCAATGATTATGATTTCATTCAATGAGAGCTTATTTCACATAATAATAACAGCTGGCATCAAAAGCAGAAATGTCAAACATGATTGAAATTGAAACAGTAGCGATAATCAACATTATTTTCTTCATCTGATCTAGAGTAACCAGATTATAGTAAGATTCACATCAATGTGTCAGCATTGTTTGAAAGGGGAGTATTGATGCTATTAATGAGGAATACTGACAGTCAACGAACTGTTATACATATTCTCCAATATTTTTATCGAAAGCTACCTTATATTTTCTTTGGTAAAACAATCAATGTTTAGGAATAATTGATTCATGGGAATAGCGCCTTACTTCTATGGAAGATATTTTTTCATTAGGAAAAGCAACAACAGCTATTTGGCCGTTTTAATAAATAACCCCTTTCTTTCGCCCAAGTTAAATTTTGGCCGAATTTCCTCATACTTTACAAAAAGATTCCACAACGGACACTTCTGAAGTTTTCAAAATACCCCTTTAAGCAGTTTTCGCGATCCGTCGGATATACAAACAAAATTAGTCTTGATAGAATAGGATCAATTGATAGAAGCAACTCCCGTTATAAAAGTTTGTTTTATGAAAAATGAAAATTATCTATACTCCCAGAAATAGCTCTGATTGAAGCAGCAGTGCCCAATCAATTTGTTCTCGATGAATGCATTTTAACTAATTCTTCAACTTGGTGCCAACCTAATGAAATAATCTCAACTCAATGCCAGCCTGACAAAATTATTAATTGGTCGCCAGTTATCAACTGTTTCGAATAGGTAATCTCTCTAGATTATAGTTCTATAGTAAGATATGATATGGACATATTCAATTATAATTAAGAGATTGGGAGAATGAGAATATGCATGCTAAAAGACGAACTTTAAACCCTTAAAAATCATAGTTGAAATATCGCCGAAGGATTTCTTAGTGAGCACCTAGGACGTATAAGGAAGCTATATTCTAAGTTTTGTTGCAATCCATCCAGTAGTTTTCCATAAATCGTGATCAGTGAGTCGTCAGTGAGTCAGTGAGTCAGTGAGATACAAATTTTATAAGTATAGATTACGACTGCCACGAAAAATGAATCATAGTTTACTCTAAGACTTGTAAGATTTACCTTGAAGAAGATCAATCGACTTTGCATCCCCTCCAAATTCTTCCGGTAGTATCGACTGTGGCACATAATCGTAGACTGATCGGTAACTGGAATGGATGTGAAACTGAAACAAAGTTTATAAAAAAAATGATAAAAATATACAACCGATTTGTAGATGCTATTGGTACAATGATACAGAGAATATCGAAGCAATTACAAGAAATGCATAATTGGTCATAGAAAGTATAACTTGGCTGTAGATTGTAGTATTTTAATTGTTTGTTATTTGTATTTTGCGTTATACACGTTTTGCAGATTTGACTCCTAGTGAGATCGGACTCCCCAAAAGATGTAGTGATGTAGATACTGTTCAATACGGTACGTTAACTTAAAAGCAATGTTTTACTCGAGAATATAAAATTTATCTTCACGGTAGATGGTTCAATAGAGAATTCATTTCAGAAACTAGTTACTATGAAAATTGCATGATTGATTATAAAAAGTAATGATGAAATACGAGAACAATTGACAAAATTGACAACAATACGATTTCAGAATCAAATCAAATCACGCTGTAGCTTCGCAATGTGTCAGTAGATAGCGATGCAGTAGTAAAACTTTGCTTCGAAGCTCCAATATTTGAATATAGGCAAACTGCTCTTACTTTATGAACGCGCCTCGTAGTAGAACTACTATTATCAGAAGCTTCAAGTAATCATGGAAGCAACCTTCCAGATCGATTTTTGTCATTTATATAATAATTATTATACATGTACATGCACGTTTTTATTAATATAATAACTTATTTTAATAATCAAATGTATGATTGTATTGAAAATTGTATAGGTTGCATATAAAATTGCCATTGTTAAAAAAGTTACCAAATTTCGTACACATACAGATTTGAACATTATACGGATCAAAATCCTCGGCCAACGAAATTGACTAACTCCTTCGACCTTTTTGAGGATGTAACAAGATAACATTTAAAGTGCATGAGATATAAAATTGTATTGAATCATCATTACAAGTCACAAATCAGGACTTGTCCAGCTGGATTATCAATTGCATGCTACTACGCATGCAATTAATAACTCTATTGAAGATGAGCTATTTCTAATTGAATCCAAAGTAAAATGCTGCAAAACACTCCATAGACTTCTTCTACTGCAAATATTGGCTTCAGAGTGAACAGTGATTATCAATTACATACTGTTATGCATGCAATTAATAACACCTTTCAACTTAAACTATTCTAATCAAACAAAAATCCAAAGTTAAATTCTACAAATCACCCCGAGGACTTCTGCTACAGCAAACATTAACCACAGGGTGAACAGCTAGAAAAAAATTCAATGAGAGCTACCATACAAAAATTATTTGCCATTTCGGTAATCTAGCCCGGTACCTCCTAATTCCCAGTCAGGCATGCTTTGCCTTTAACCAATCACACTAAACTGACAATCTATGGATAGCAGCGCTCATTAATCAAGCCAAAGCGCTCAGCCAGTCTACAGATGGAAATGAATGAGAAATTTCATTTGTTCAAATTGTGATGAATTATCAATTCAACTTGAAGTAATTCTAACTTTAGAAAATCCAAAATTAAATGATGCAAACCACCACGAATACTTTGGCTACTGCAAATATTAATGACAGGGTGAACAACAAGAAGGAAATTCAATGAGAGCTATCATCAAAATAACAATTGTTTAGCTCTCATCTAATTTCCTTCCAGCTGTTCCTTCTGGCACAGGGTGATTATCATTTATTCATGAGCATTTGAACAAAATACAATTGTGAATTTTTTTGACATTCCACTGCTATCAATAGAACTGACAGAATATCATTGACATTTTCATTTTGAGCGAGTTCTCAAAATATAAGTACCCGTTATCGTCAGGGGTAACACCAGTGTAATCTATTATTCATCCATTCACCTTTGATGTACACAATTCGACCCAACAAAATACAATGTTTCTATTAAGCCCAGATTTAACACTATTAATAATCAATCTACGTGGAAAATTACTGGTTTAGTCGATTTTGCTGATTAATCAGCAATATTTTACCATAGAGAGAAGAGACCATGTATTATTGACGGAACGTAGTGAGGTCTATGTTTTAACTCGGATTTTCTTTTGTCTGTCTGTATGCAACGCGATTACGGCCAAACGCGTTGATTGAATTTGATGAGATTTGGCAGGACTATTCCTTTTTCAACTGCACGTCGATGTATACACATGGTTTTTTGAAATTTTGCATTTTAAGGATACTATGAAAAGAAAAGGAATTCCTTCATACTCTGATATGACTATATATATAATCTACTTTGAAGATAGGATATAGAATTATTCATAATCAATCAGCTGACAAGTGGATTATTCATTGCATGCATTACACAGATGTCTGACCGTGTCTATTCCTATAAGGTAGGGTTTCAATATTTTTTTAAAATGCGTGCCCATCAGTATCAATATTCTCACATTTGAAAAACAAATTTAATAGTTGATTAAAAATAAAAAAATGATTAAATGAACTAAATAATGCTGAAGAAATTATAATATTCTTGGTTGAAAGAATTAATTTTAAAATAGTTAAGAAATATTTTTATCAGATGGAAATATTATCACAGAACTGGATAAATTATCATATGGGATACAAATTCAAACGTGAACTGAGTTTATTAACATGAGTGAGTTTTTGATTTTGGAGAAAACAAATAACAGTTTTTAAAAGTAAATTATGATTCAACTGTGAATATGTGATTCTACTGAATCAACTATAGTGTGGTCCTCGTTATAATGGCAGTGGATAAAGATAGAAGAATAGCGATGCCGATTCTCTGCATTGATTAATTAATTATATTTCTACACTGTCAAAAACATAATTGTCATCGTTGTGGACCTAGAAAAGGATAGTACCACGAGCTTTGTCGAATGATAGACAAGGATAGCAAAACCAAACTTGATCAAATACTGTCATTATAACTTGGACCTCACTATAGAACAGGTGACATCAGATACTTGTGGATGAGAAAACTGCGTGAGGTCTACTGTTCACAGAACTACTAGTAAGTCTCTGATTTCACTTACTCTGCTTCGCATTTTCTCCTTCATGAACATCTTGAACATGTTGACTATTTTGTCGATGTATGGTGGAGCGTTGATAACATGAATCTCTTTCAGCCTCTGCGGATATCCCTCCTGTAAGAAGAGTCTTTCTATTATTTGAGCAATTATGTAATTGCAATAAGATGAACATTAAATTGTATAGAACACTTCATTAATTGTTCTGCTTTAAATATAAATAAATAATTGCAGGCATTACTATTAAATGATAGGTAAATGGAGAGATTATGATGAGCGCGTGCTATATCATCATTTCTTGGATTGAAACAGTGTCAGCCTGACAATTTCTCAGGAGTTATATTTTATGGAATTATACTGTACTCCATATCATATCATATTATACTGTATTACATAGTCATTTTCCAGTGGATCGAGACCAGTGAGTATAGAATGTAAAACATTACATTACAATTACATTACATTCTATACTCACTGCTCTAAATTCATATTCATCAGTATCAGCATCTCACTGCACGGATTCGATTCAAGCTTATAACCTATTCCTATTCAATATTACAGACAATCATTGATTTTCTCTCAAGCTACTGTCTCTGTTAATATTTTAAGTCACTTATGCCCGGTTGCAAAGTCGTCACATAAAGTTTAAATCAGGCATTTAATTTATTTATGAAGCCATATAACTCCACTTTTCGTTGCACAGATGTCAAAGTAAACTATAGCTCCCATAGAACTAAAAACGCCCAATTAGACATATGATTTCGTTGCACAGTCGTTAGAAAGAGCTTATTTATGTCTCCAATAGCTTAAAACGTCAGTAACTTGACTGTTAAGTTATGGGCCCCAAGTCGTGCTGTTAAATCCAATATCTAGTCCCGTCAAATGCAATTTAGAGGTTGTGATAGCTTTTTTTGAAATACGTTTACGAAAAACCATCTGTATATAAATAAATTATTTTTCCTCTCCCTATGTTTTTTTAAGTTGTTTATAACCTCCAAATTGCTAAATATGGTGAGAAATCTCGCCAAAAGCCAAGAGTCGCCATATTGTTTATCAATTTTATGTGAGGTCTTTTAGGTCTGTTCATAGTGATGTCGATTGAATCTTTCCCGATGCCAAGACATTGGTTGGATAGAAGCATACACGGAAATGTACGGAAAAAGTGAATAAAGCTGCAGTGTGACTTATGTGTGATGCTAATTCGAGATATAGCTAAATGGGCTTCGGAAATCGACTGTGCAACGACCAACCATTTATGTCAGTGATTTTGAACTATGTCTCACATAGCTATGTTCGATTTTATGTAACGATTCTGCAACCGGGCGTCAATTTGAGTCTCTAGGGTTTTTCTTGTTAGCAAATGAATGGAAATTCCGTACAATCAATTATAATAGAATAATAATTGGTAGCTTCTTCCAGTACAATCTTCAACTGAAGTAATTAAATTATGGGGCATCTGAGAACCTGTAAGTTTTACGGTGAGTTGAAATGATTGGAAGTATCAGTCACAATATCATAACTATACTTCTTTGGTCTATGCATATATTGAAATTGATAAGAAGCTTTGATTGAAGATGCTTTGATTTTAGGCCTAAGTTTAACGGTATATTTGAAATGATTCGAAGTATATCAGTCAAATTATTATAGTTATACTTCTTCGGCCTACGCATACATTGGAATCGATAAGATGGTTTGATTGGAATAATTATTATATTTTAATATTATTTTATTTGTTCACCTGAGTGCAATGTAGAATTTTACGAAGAAGTGGATTAGCAAGCTTTGCAATATGCGTTACTGACATGTTGGCGACATCGAATAGGAAAACATCTCCTAGAAAGATAGAAGAAAACAAAAATTTAGACAAATTAGCTACTCATCTTCATAAAAATAGCCACAAGTGTCTCGTTGAGCTAGGAATGTGATACCTATGAGATCTCTCTTTCTCCCACCTCCGACCACTGTAAATGCGTTTTCAGAAAACTTTGATGGTTTTTCAGAAAATTTGCAGCAGCTTTACATGGGAAAGCTTGTTTAAGTTGAAGTTGATCCTCTACCTGAAAATCTCTTTACTTGTCTTCGATACTCATTTTTATAGTATAATGGAACAAATTCCAAATTTTGAAATCTACAATTGAACAACAAAAAACTTCTTTTCATGTTTTGGAATCTAAAAAACCTTGAAAACCTTGAACAATATCTTTTTCCTCCACCTACTGTCTAAAGTACTTTCTTTACTCCCTGAAACATAATACTAAAGTGTCACTTTTTCGCTCTCGGTAGTAAAAAACAGAAAAACTCCCTAGGGGGGAAAAGTGACTCCATTTAAATAGCATAGGAAGCATCTCTATTTTAAAAACTTATATTGTAATAGGTTAGAAGGTCTAAGCTCAGATGAGAAAGCATAATAGAGGTGTCTGTCATTGAGACAACTAAATTCAATACCACAACCAGAAATTTGATCAACTCATGAAATATATGTTTGTATGATATTATATGCTTAATATTAGTAGACGATAAAAATTTGTACAATTTTTAAAATATTTTATTCTATTCAAAATACCAGCCAACAAATATTTCTGATCTGCAATTCAAATCTGAAACGCGTGATCTGGAGTCAGCCATTTTTGGTAGCCACCCAGCTGATATAATTGTTACAACTTTTGCCGATAGATAGCGCAATCGGCAGTGCCAATTAGATGACCGGTTTTTAGGTTTTAGATTTTTGGTTATGTTGTTAGAAAACATTGTCACCAATACGTAAGTTATTAAAATGATTTTATTTGCAGTTTCTATAAAAAAAATGTAGATGGAGGAAAAATGTTGTGTATATCACGAGTGAAAGATACTTTTTCTCCCTCAGGAAAATTGTTGCCCTCGGCTTCGCCTTGAGCTTCAAACTTTTCCCACAAGGAGAAAAAATCGTACTTTTCACTCTAGATATACAAATAACTAATTTCTATATTTAATGTAATTCACGAACATCTATTTTTTCCTTCCACAGTTCCCAATACTATGGCAATAATACTTGTACTAGAACTACTGCATCTAGCATATCTAGTCCTGATACTTGGATCTACAAGAACTAGATCGACAGTACGACAGAAGTTTGAATGTGATGCATGATGATCATTCAACATTCAACAAATAATCACAGATCATTTTATTGAATCTCTTGTTTCTTTATGATCAGAAGAATTTTGCAGTCTTCACCATCGATACTCTGAGTATACTCCGTTCAAAATTGCTTCTGGGAGGGATATGCGCAGCAGAGAAGGCATACAAAGGCGTTGTCAAAAACGGCGGTGATGTGCTGTTCTGAACTGGCCAGAATTCTTCAATAATTTCTAGTGAGTATTCAAGCGCTCATGTTAAACTTACGGGTTTTCCTCTCTGAAAGCGTTCAATCGGCTGTCTCTAAACGACAAATCAGCAACTGCGCTTCTATATCCATCACAGTAATTGGCTGATTTCCCTCCATTTCTCTGCGCCGCATATGCCTCCAAGTCAAAAGTTATTTTGTACGGAGTATAAGTTATATAGAAGAAAAATATTTATATCAGATCATCAGGGGCGGTACCGTATTCATAGACGATTCTTTTAATTCTTATTTGAATACGTTCTTTGGAGATCCAATGAAAATGATCCTAGTAGCTTTCAATATCATAATATTATATCGATTGCTATTTGTTCCTTTTAGAGGAACTATGCTAGGCAACCGAAGCATGGTCGGCTAAGCAGTAAATAGGCCTACGCTTGAAATCGCTTCTCATTAAAACTTATGAACAGCTTATAAACAGCTTATAAACACTTTTCTCAGCTGTGAAGACCAGACACGACAATTAAGTAAGCTGTAAATGACTACCAGCAATAGCTAGCTAGTGTCAATGATTCCAAGTATTTAATAAGGTTTATGGATTTCATTATAAGATGGAATATCCACATCTGATTTAAAATTCGACTACAAATTTAATTGTGCACTTATCACTTACAGATTATGTACTTATCTAATGGGGTTTCTGAATTATTGCATTATAAAATGGAACGCATCTATTCTAAAATTTTGTACTTATAAGTCATGTACTTATCTTACCTGCTATGGCACTTTCTTCAACCAATCGAACGTCACCTATCATGCATAGAAACTTGTAGGTATCAGCCGGTTCAAAATCATTGACTGGAGCCTCTGTGAATCTATGAACGGTCACCCTGAAGCCCTCTGGTGTAAGTCTTGGTAACGGGAATGCATTCCTATAAAAATTATTAAAACAATATTTCCGAATTATAATAATGTGGCTTTAGATGCAAATCGATGCATATTATTATTATTATTATTATTATTGGAATATCTCATTCCAGTATAGAATAGAATAGAAAAGTATAGTGTAGAATAGAATAGAATAATTATTTCAAAATACAACATACATAAGATAATTGTTAATTATAATAAATCTTTGGCACAGCCAGCAAAGTCAGACTTGTGCGCTAGCAGTGAGTTCGTAAAATGGTGTAGACCTGATATGAAAAGGTAGAAATCCAGTCTTTTTGTGGATGAATCCATATTTATATATTTTTAGAATTCTCGCTGTTCGTCTTAATATCATATCGAACAATAATTACATCAATATTCATTTTATTGATAGTTATTTAGATTTAAGCACAAAAGCAATTAATTATCGTTTCTATTGACTGAAAACCAACATAGAGCAATATGAATCATAGAAGAGAATTTAAATAGATTTGTTTTCAAGATAATCGTATTCTTATGATCATTACTTTGTTGTACTTGGTTACATTTTATGGTTGCTATGGGCAAACAACTTAATGATCATCTTGTTTATAAGTTATTCAGTTTGTATTCAACTACGGTTTATTAATAAATGGATGCTAATTGAGTATACAATTAACAAATGACAGTTACAATTATTAACAAATTAACTCAGGAGTTGAGTTTAAGCATCGATATTTGATATTCATAGTATTAACACTTGATGGTAAAATTGCAGTCAATTAGCTGATAGATCAATTTGATATTGCCTTACCCATGTCGCCGCCCACCCTAATTTCTTCTGTGCTAAATAACTCTCCCCATATTTATTATTCTCTAGGATCCAGGAAAGTTGTTGCTGATCTACTTTCCTATATTTCTATATTTCGACCTCACATTTTAATTGAGTTCCAACTTACATAATTGAAAGTTTCCATACCAATCTTATAAGAACAATTTTAATTTACTTATTACACTGCAACTATTAACCTAGTTCATATAGTTCATATTATGACGCCTTCCCAGTGCACTTGCAGCGGCTTGATATGGGAAAGCGTACTCTAGTTGAAGTTGACCATGTAGTGCAAGTGCAAGGGAAAGTGAAAGGTTATTCACCAGTCGCCTCCGCAAAAGTGCGCTGGCCTTGACTGATATAGCCGGAAGCTAGTAGAAGGCAATTATCGTGCCTTCACCGTGCCAGAACGTATCAATATTGGTGGGTCAACAATTAACTGCAATCTGCATTTAGGTATCGATACAATGTCCTACTGCAAAGTGTATTTTCTTTCTCATTCAGAACTGATAATAAAATCCAGAACTGTAATTGGATGCGAATGATTGAAGGAATATAACCACATTAATTTTGGAGTGAATTTTTTAGAGAATAAATACAATACCATATACTCAATTTTTCACATTCACCTTTTGGATATATTTCCATTTATTGGGCCAAGTGAATGAAAAGTACATATGAAGGCTACTACTAACGGTTTTTGGAGCTTTTACTAACTTTGGAGTGGAGAGGCTCTATTCTATAATAAAAACCTTTCTTCAGCAAGGTGGGTAGGGGGTGGACTGCGTCCTTGAAAATCCTGGAGGGTTCAAAAACAATCCTCAGGTGGGGGGCAAGAAAATCAGCAGTGTTGAATATTGAGATATTTAAAGGGTTGAATATTGTGTTGGTGGGGATAATGATTACCCCTAGCACTCAGCGAACTTTACCTTCCCTCGAGAATACCAACTTTGAAGTGAGTTGAACCTTTTAATACCTACATCTAGCATCTAGCCTAGCATTTACTAGGCTTTCTGCAAGATGAGTTGGATGAGCTGACTTGCTCCAGCATGCCTTCCACTACTTCTAGAAGTATATTCCGAGTAGATCGAATTATTAATCAATAATCAAGTCTATTAAAAAAAAATAATTTCGGAGTTTATAATAATAATAAGTTATCTTTTCACCAGTTTCCTTTCACTCATTATAGGTTTCAATAGTTTAATGGTTAAATTTTATTGAATTTCTAGGCCTAATTCTCTCGTTGTATAATTTTTTACATTTATCTCATATTTAATTGCATTTTATTTTTGTTGAAGAATAATAATCACTTTTCATTTTGGAGTGCATTTTTTAAAGAATAAATGTATTGTATTTATACATATACTCAATTTTTTCACATTCATCTTTTGAATATCATTCCCTTGTGATGCCCTGATGAGCTCTAGGCTTGTGCGTGGGTAGTGAAGCGGATGATTATGAGAGATGAATAGACCTACAGTTTTTGGTGGGTTCCGAACCAACGGGAGCGATTTTACAACTCATTAACTATATTCAGAGGAGTTGGCCTGAGCGGACACCCTTCCAACGGGAGAAGCAGGCGCATAATGATTCTCAACTTATCTAAGCGATAGCTTATCAACGCGACCACCGAATCAGACCGCTTAATTAGAACATTGCATTCAATATTAGAAATATTATTTAAATATGTTCTGTGAACGTTTATGGAACAGCTTGGGGAAGCATAATCAACACTTCATCTAGTCTTCTAATCTCCATTATTGCAATTTCTCTCTCTTGTAGTTAATAGAAATGTAGGCTATTTAGTCTTTCTCATCAATATTGTTCACTACGACTTACAAAACAAAGCCCTGCTCTGGTTGGGAAATTTTGCCAGACTATAAATCCCTACTGATCGGCGTTCAAACTTTGATGGACGTTTGAAAACTACACATAAAAGGTTGCTAAATTTTAGAGTTTCATTGTTTCATCAGGTACCGTAGTTTTCTTTCCAATGCTAGTAAGATAAGAAAATTATAAAGTAGATTGAGCCTAAATTTCATAAATGTACCATTCATTTTCTACTTTCAGTTCTATTTGAACTATTTGAACTGTCGTTTTACATTCAAGCTTTAATTCTTCTAGTTTTTATTACACTTACATTGTCTGTGTCGCTGTCTGGATCTGCTTGCTTCGTGGATCTCTCTGTTCAAAAAATTCCGGCATTGTTGTCCTCAATGTGAAGTAAGTGTCCAGCTTTCGTTTGGTTCGCTCCAAATCATGTTTGCAGCCTCTCAAGAATACTGGTACAATTCTTTCATCTGAAATGGAATGCAAAGCAAAAATTGCTGAATGAATAGAATCAAATTTGAATAAGAGAGCCACATGATTATGATTAAATCTATTGGTAATAATGAATATTTTTAAAATATTGTTATCAAGAATCTTGATTAACAATTCAGCTGGGGAAGCTGTGATACAGAGAAATTCGTATTCACTTATTTATGAATTTGAAGAGAAAACTTATTCAATTATTTATGGTTTTACTTTCAATAAACTAATCAGGTTGGACATTTTGGAAAATGAGTAGAACTATCATTTTGCTATGACTGTACATTTGTTTGAGAAGGAATTTTGTCATCTATCCCCAATTTGAAATAATACAATCACTCTAAAGGTGATATTCATGATCAATTTACTCGAAATTTGAAGTCAAAATAATAATTAACCGAAATTTTGAGTTTAATTACATTCACAACACAAATTAAATCACTGAAATATGAAACAATCTATGAGTTATCATTGAAGTATCAGAAAAACATGATTAGAATAAATTAATATTAACATGATATATTTGGATGATCGGCAGTCTCATATTGATATTGGTGATAAGACTAAGATATTACACTGTAAACTGTATTGTAATATAAATTCACTCACTAATAAGACAGTTAAAACAGTGGAACTATGTAAATAGTTTATCAACTTATATAGTACGATTGGCATAAATTAAGAAGAGACAGGAAATTGATTATATAAGCATCACTTTTTGTGTAGTTGAGAATTCGATATTGTGGTAATTATTCATATTAAATAAAACGAAATTGCCAAAAACCACAGATTTTATTGAAAGTTAGAAAGACCGGTTTCGGTTGTTACACCATTGTCAATCTCTGATAAACAATTATAATACGAGATATAATTAGTAATATAATCATAAGTAGGCTACAAAGATTCAGCTTCATAAAAGCCAAACTACTCGTATTTATCGCCCAATAATTCATTGTTTACGGAACAACTTACCGTAATCTCTTGGAAGATGAGGTTGACACTTGATCCATTCTTTGATGAGCAGTTTATTCTCTTCCATTTTCACTTTGCTTTCCTCGTTAACCTCTTTACGAATGGCCTTCATTTGGTCTTCGCTTGGCCCTAATAGTGCCATGGCTATTGCTGCCTGTCAATTCACAAATCCATCACATCGTATTGAGCAAACTATTATTCACTAATACACCACTAAGAAACAATTTTTTTATTATTATAATATATAAAACCAGAAACCAGTTTATTATTCACTGAGAAGTGAGAATAATCCACCCAGAACCCAAGATATCATCACTCTATCATTTGCCATAATAATTAGTATAAAATACACTCCCCACTTTGAAAAATACACTTTTAATAAAATTCACTTTTTAATGAGTATAAAATCCAACACTTCCCATATATATATGTTGAATTGTTCTATGATTGAATAATGGATTGTTTTCATCTATTTTGAATCAAAACAAGCAAGAGAACAAGTTATTGAAAATAAACTTCTCTTAACTGAGGAAACTGTTGAGTACACTCTCTCTCATAACCTTTCTCTTCTATTCATAATATTTATTCAAAATTGCAGAGATTCTGTTGTGCTAAGGGTGATGGGTGATGCTCACATGAGCTGCATGCCTGTACGTGGGTAACGAGACGGATGACTTTGAAGATGAGTCGACCTATAGCTTTTGGCTTCATTTGATATCTCATCAGGAACCGCTTTTGAAACATTATCAAAGATGTTGGGGAAGCGGCTGTTCAAGTGATTGACCATAAAGCCAGTTTCACACACATCGATTTTTGGACGTTCGATTTCTTTCCGTCCTTATGAATTCTAGTAGATTAAACGGAACTTGACAAACATCATCTGTTTAATCTTGTAGAATTTATA
Organism: Nilaparvata lugens; assembly: GCF_014356525.2. Classification (NCBI taxonomy): domain Eukaryota; kingdom Metazoa; phylum Arthropoda; class Insecta; order Hemiptera; family Delphacidae; genus Nilaparvata; species Nilaparvata lugens. The sequence goes on along the minus strand of NC_052518.1, from coordinate 85,924,064 downwards.
CAGACGGCAAAAAATCGTACGCCCAAAAATCGATGTGTGTGTAACTAGCCTAACGATGGAGTAGCTGGTGCATGAATGTTAACACTTATCAATGCCATAAGTCGGAGATTCTCTGATTCCCTATTATAAAATACTGCAATATTGATGTTGTATCAGCTCTACTGATATTCCTCTTGCGCTCTAGCAACCCGTCCTCATCATAAGTGCATGACTCATTGTGATATCTCAATTAGAATAGTCTATATTCTGTAGTGAGAGATGAAGAATAGATGTAGAGAGAGATTCTGTCAAAAAGATGAATTTTCCCATATGAAATTACCATATTTCTCCAGTAAGTTGAAAACGTCTTCTGGTAGGAATTGGATTTAGGCCTTGGAGATTTCAATTATTTTAATTCACTTCCAATGTTGTCAAAAAGTGGATTGATCGATTTTTACGTGATTATAAATCCAGCTATCGAAAGATTATTGCAACTATTCATGTATGTTTATGTTTCACCAATAAACTCCTCTGGTTGCAATTCATTGGCAATCAGAGAAATTATGAAATTATTATTTATATATTAAATAAATGAATAATAAATAAATAAATATTGTAATAAATGTAGAAAATGATAATATAGAATGGAAAATTGTAAATTCATTTTGAATTCATGCTATATTTTTTGCAAAAATTCATAATAAAATTCATCATACTTGTTGAACATATTCATTTGACTCAGGGAGTCATCACGGATAGGCTATACATGTCCATGAATAGGACATGAATTGGACACCTTCTATGAATAGGACATGCTCCGTTCGATCTCCACTATTTCCGTTAAAAATCAAGAGTAGCCCATCAAGAGTAGCCCTACCCCCAAAACCAAAACAGCAACTTCACATGAACAAAATAAACGAGATAATACAAGTGAGAAACAAAAAGATTTATAAGCAAAGGTCAGCTACCAAATCTACTAGAAGTTTTTATTCCCACAGCTTAATTCACATACAAAGAACTCTACAGAAGTGTTTTGTTCTTCTGTTGTTGTTCGAAGGATAATGCATGTTATCAAGAGTTCAGCGAAAATTTGAAGGAACTGCTCATTCCGATTACCATATTGAAGCCTAAGTTCATTTTACCGTTACCTAGAACAATTTCATAATTGTCGAGAAATTTGCAAGGTTTATTATACCTTCGTAACCAACCATTACGAATTCAGGTAAATAGGTAAATAATGACCAGGCGATGGATAAGTGAGACTGTAATTGGTGTTTTCATCGAGGATACAGTGATTAATGAGACTTGATTGTCGAATTTTATCTCCAGTTGAGGGCATTCAAATCCTATGATTGTAGATTACACTCTCATCATCTTTTTATTCGTCTCATTAGAGAAACTGGATAGGGGTTTACGAGATTTTAATGGACGGTATCAATCAACAACAGATTGGATCTAGCAACCCGTAAACCCCTAGCATTTGTAAACCAAATGTGACTGATCACATTTAGAGTCATTCTTGTCAAAATTGGAAAAATACCTCATTAAAAATATTTGTGCATTCTCCCATATATACTCTGAGAATAAGTCATCCTAAAGGCTGGTTCCCACATGATAGTATCAGTGAAAATATTGTATTATTTACATGTGTATAAAACATGTATTATTTCCATGAGTTCTTATTTCACGTATACTGATACTGATACGTGGGAATCCAGATTAATTGAATGGTTATTGTCGCATTGAGATTTACATGTTCCACGTCAAAATTCTCCACGACACGAAACTTTCAATGACAGACGATTAATGAACTTGTGATGTTTTGAAAATATACCTGACTGAGCTCTGAGGTTGGGAAAAATGTTCTCATTCAATTCATTAGTAAGGAACAACTTATATTGACTAAGCTTCAATTTCTTTTACTGAAATTAAATACTGATTAAAAAGGAATGAATGTAAACCAAATTTGATGGAGATGGGTAAGTGACAGATTGAAAGGAAATTCATGTACTATATCAACAAACAACTGTATGGACAATTACTGGAAATAAATTTTCCACGACCTTGAACGTCTTGACCTTGGAAATCATTAAACTTGATTGCTCGCGGACTTGATCGTTACCTGAAGACGGGACTAATGAAATTAAGTGATGCTCTAGGACAGCAACAGCCATTTTGTATCCATTTTCAGTTTTCAAAACTTCATCAAATTGTAATTTGAAGCTACTAAGATGATGTGAATACATCAAGTGGGCCTACTAGTTGTTGATAAGTTGCTGACAAATGGTTCAAAGTTGATTCTCTAGCTATTATATCATTTCAATTTGTTTCCAATCCTGTTCTCTTTAGATGGTTCAAATAAAAAATTGATTACACCGATAAATCTCAATATAATTGATACCGCCTTAGCAACTCCATAATACTGCTTTAATGCTCTTGTCTTCCAGGACTGAACTATTTGACTGAGTTGATACGGCAATCCCAAGTGCTCTGAGAATTAGTCTCAGAGAAAATATCTTTGTAATATTAATTTATCTTGCAAGTTTCTCATATCTCACGAATTTCTCACAATCCAAAATTGTGTTTGGGATGGTTCAAATTAGCGGTTTCCCTTGATAACAGAAACTTAATGTCATGAACAATATACTGAACAAGTTACATGTAGCAAGCAGATATCTTAGCTCATTTTTGCATCACCAAAATTTCCTTGGATTCTATAGAACTTCCTTAGTTTCCAGAATCAATGAGAGGTTTTGTTTTTTATCATTGAGACTATCTATCATATAACTGAACCAGAGAGTTATAATTATTGGTGTGCGTAAACAGTAAGCAGTCATCGGTCGGAGCGGTCTTATAGGAGGATTTAGATTTTGATTTCGAAAATACTGTATATCCAGTGGAACTCGGAACGCCTAAATTAATGCTCTCTATGTGCACACATCCTTAGTTTTTTACTTTTTTGTTTGCTGTTGGACAAGTGGTAGCCTACTTAGACTTCATTTTACTTCTCATCAATTGATCAAGATATCAATTGAGTGATAATTATGATATCTTCATAATAACAATTCAACAATAAGGCTCACATTCAGATATTGAATAAAAGTTCCACGGAATAAACTAACTTGCTGAATGTTAAAATTCCTCTATAAGTGATCATTCATTATTCAATTCGCCAATTAATATCGTTCAAAGACATCATGATTGATAGGAGAGATAACATACAATTGACTGAATAGCGGTTCAGCTTGAAAGATAGAAAAACAATAGATCCGGTTATTTTCCTTACCTTCGCAACGTAGGCCACTATAAACCAAGCATTGCTCTTGATTTATTTGATCGCTATCATAATTTGAGCCATTCGTACGTGTGAATTTTTCAGGAGACTAACTTCATAGCAGCCTTTTCACGGACCCAAGTCCATTTCACCTTGATTAAAGCGAAGATCTACTTTGACCTTAAGTTATCTCTTAGTATTAATTATTTTATCACCTGAGTCCTACAATCAAAGTGATAAGAATCTATGTATATCCTCTTCTAAAGTGAGCAAGTGATTTGTATCCTCTCTCACCAAGAAAACACTATTGAGATTGAGACAGGTAATTTATTAGTGTTCTGGTACCCTAGTACAAACTGTGTGAGGACCTTTCATAATGGAGCTGGTCAGACAATCTCGATTTGGGGCTTTGGAATAGCTTAAAAACTTAATATATCATTGAGAAAAGAGAGATATACATCACATCAAATAAGGAGTCATTTTGCAGTAAGGAATTCATAATTCATATCAATAAAAGTCACTCATTTGTGAATGCAAATGATTCATCAAAACTCACTCATAATCATTATTCATGTACAAATAATATGTATACCCAACCAAAAACTTTTCCGAGAATGGAATGATGTATTCAATTTTTTTTCCAGAAAATTTAAAAACTTTTTGAAAGGGATAGAATACGATGTATTGCCATCAAATTGGATAGCTTTCTTGATCTGAATGCGAAACCTGAGCTCGTGGCAACATCGTCATTGAGTTGAACCATGGTACAACCATAGAAAAAAGATAGCATAAGATACCATATATAATGGAGAAATGATAACATAAGTTATGCATGCTATCTTTTCTCTATGGTAAAACCAACCAAAGCATGTTTTCGATAAATTGGCATCAGAGATCTACAGCTATCAGAGAGCGTCAACTTTGCATTTCTCACCTTTTAAACAATGTAGGAGAAAAATAGAGTAAGTGAAGGAAAACTACATCAAATCAATGATGAATTGAAGATGGAATGACTTTTAAAATGATAGCTGGATATCCAATAATTATGGAAAATAGCTAAGCAAGAGAGCAATTTCAAACGCATTGAGAATAGACATATTATTTAAACAAACACACATTTAAATCTAGACAAAATCGTAACAGCTGATGTTTTAAAGCTAATATGTATAAAATTTAAGTGATAATGGATTAGAAATGTTCGACTTTTATCAAATTTCAATAGATGAGTCACAATTACACTGGTACACATAATTAATGAGACTAGGCCTATAGCTTGATTAGCTACTAAACTGCTCAGACGCTTACCACCAATCGGGATGGCTGTACCTCAAGATCATAGACTTTGCGGTGGATCACAATAGTGGCAATGACAAATATTGCAAATAAAAGTCAATGGTCCCGATTCATTAATATATTTTACTAAATAATCTCTATTATTCTCCTTCTTAGATAGTCATCAATAACAAGACGATGTCGATTACTGATCTACGGTTTGTCTCATTGAGATTACATTGCACAACACTGGGATGTTGTCAAAAATAAGTGATATTTTTGAGAACATCCCAGTGTTTTCATAATACAAGTTTCATAACTCATAATATACAAACAATGTTCGGTATGTAATGATCTATACATGCGATGTCTGCTGGGGTAGGGTATCCTTAACATTAAGGATGGAATGAGGATTATTATACATCATTATAATAAAATTATGTCAATTTCAATCACCTGGAATATTTTTATAGCACCAGGGAGTATTGAAAATATAGATTAATGATTGTGTGGTAGCACTTTGAAGAAGCATTTCATATATATTAGTACAAGGACATTGAATCGTGAATTTCATTTAAATACTAAAATCAATAGAGCTCAGGCACACAATGAGTAAATTAACACTCTCTCAAGTCTTTAAGGCACTCTCAAAAATGCTACACCCAAAGCTACAGTTGATTGGACTAGTACAATCTCAAATAAATTATTTTGTCTATTTATTGAATACAATAGTATTCATGGATGTTCTGAGCTTGATTCTGTGAGCATGAGTTGATATTGTTTTAAACAGAGAGAGTCTAAACAATCTTTCCTCCACAAACCGTGAGTAACAATCAGAATATACGACTTTCCATGAGAATACTGCCCACAAGACTCCTTTGTTTAGAACAGTAGCCTACATCAGTACTAGGCTTCCCAAATAAATATTTTAATCTCAGTATTACAGTCTAGTTATAATGAATGATTTCTACAATTGGGAAAATGCATTTAGGTTCTGAACTTTATATTACTTGGAATGCATACTCAAAATTGTGCAAAACCAACTTATTCTTGAAATTCGATAATTATGAGCGTATTGTGCTAAAATTGACCAGTCATTACAATACGCAGATATTAAGTAATTTTCAAATCATTACTTGATAAATATTTTTTCGCTCATACAACTTGTTTGAGGAAATTATAAAGTACTTTGTACGTAAAAAAATCTTGCACAATTATAAAAATAAGTGTTATTACACAATTAAATATTGGTGACGTCGATGATTTCAAATTTATAGGAATTATATTGAGGGATTAGACTCTCCATCGAAGATCAGAATAATATTTTCCTGTTTTTCAAACTTTCACATACTCTTTGGATAAATGATGATTATTTATTTAATTTGTTTGTGATATACAGAAAATTTTTTACACAACAGTATTACCTATCCATAATTTTGAACGACTTGTTTCAACTTACTGATCGAAATCATAGAGAGAGTTCCTTGAAATAATTATAGAGTTTTGTCTCAATATTTAGAAATTTGAATTTTTTTATTTATAGAGTGATTTCATCTTAAATTTGCCAAGAAATGCAAACTAGTGCCGGCAAAACTTCCCCAAGCATAAAATGTATTGGGATATTCATCGAACGTGATTTATTTACTTTTAAAGAAATTAACTGTTAGAAAATCCAGTATTTATAAACGACTGTGAATTTGATTCACGAGATGAGTCATTCTGTTAGCAGTGAAGAGTACCGTAGCAGTCACTGGTTACAAGAATAAATTTTCATTTTATTGATTAAATAGCTGATTCCAAGTGTTTGAATCTTTTCATCGATTTTAAAAGTACGGTAATACAAAATACCTTGGATCTATTAATAGTGTCAACATGAAAAACATTTCTTTATCTTCACCAGTAACTGAATTCAGATTTCAGCAGAAATATCTTCGAGTATTCTTGAGAAAACTTTGAAATATGAACCAAACATTTATGTGCTCTCGAAATTTGAATGCAATTTTCAAAAACATATTTGTAAATTCAATTTTGGAAAAAAACAATGCAAAAACAATAATTCTATAAACAATAGATTTATGAAATAGACATCAATTCATTAGCAGTTTCTCAACACTAAAATGACATGGAATGCTCAATCAACTTTGTGACCAGGAATAAGTATTTCTCAGATGGAGCAGAGGTATTGTGAAAGAGAAAAGACAAGCTCCAAGTATTTCATCATACAGAATTTTACTTTTCCTGTTTCTATTTCATTTCTAATAGGTACTCAAATTCTTGTGGTTTCAACTTTGATACCAATAGAAAATATTGGAGAAAGAATTTTTCAGAAAAAAATACAAGAGCAATTTTCACAAATAAGTAGGCTTCATGAATATTAAAATTGCTCTTTACTATATTGCAGAGAACAAATGACATTTTATTGGTTTTAATTTAAGAAATTCTCAAATTGTATTAGTGTAGGTATGTATTTATCCATCACGTCATGTATTTCATTTATCCATGCATCTATTATATTCTTATTCTGTTGAGCGAACTCACATTCAGCTACTGTATTACCTATATTCATTATAGTCAATTATCTCCACACATCCATACACTTGTATTGTGAAAATAGGTCTAAAAGTGATTTCATATTTTCTTTTATGTAATCACGTTCAACTAATGGACACATCGACACATCCACATTTTGTATTCATTAGAAAACAATAAGAAATTATCCAATTCAATACAATAGCAAGCCTTGATGCTCAAGTTATGAGGAAGTAAATAAACTTGGGGTAGAAAGACCTGCTTGCAGGTAGCATGACGCATAAAAGCTTCTGATTACCATTAAAAATCACCAATAATATATCACATCACTAATACCTTTAGTAATAAATACTGTGGGTGATAATAGCATAAATACAGTGAGTAAACATTCATATACTGTACCGAAAAACTGTTTTGAGGCAGTGATTGAGTTTTTGATAGGTATTTTATTAATTTGATTGTATAGTAAGAAATCGTATGGTATTGTTTTGTCTTTTTTCGGATGTAAAAACTCCGAAACAAAGTGTCGTATTTGAACTAAATACTGAGCAATCGAGTTCTAGAATAACTATTCTAGATTTTCTATATGATATCCATTTAGATAATTCATATATCAAAATTATATATTCTAGATTATACTAGTCTAGATTCTAGTTCTTAGTTGCTAGGCAACAAAGTAGCCAAGCTCAGTCATTGGGAGAGCTAAAACCTAAGCCTAATCGAACTCTAATGCATCAAACATTCATTCAAGCTAAGGGACAATTCATAATTATGCGATACTCTGATGAGAATGAACGCTTGTGATGTGTAGATTAAACCAGAGTTTTATTTTATTCTGTAATGATATGATTAAGATTCCATAAGCCGGCTCAGAGTATTTATTGCCTAGTTGGAAATTTAGACTTTTTAAATATAGCTCTTATTTATTTCAATTATTTATATTCTGCTTTTATATTGTTCTTTCTATTTAATGTTGTTAAATCGTCAGTTCAGATAGCTCACCAAAAGATGAAGTATTCTGAGTCGGGTACTTGTGCTGTGTGAATCATCATTCATACAGTTTGTATTTTATACATTACAGGATTTAACATATTTTTTTTATAGGTTAAGCTTGAATCAATATAAATTATTGACTGTTTTTTTGCACTTGTATTACCTGTATAGATTGTGTACTCTTTCCCCGCGCACAGATCAACAGTCCATGCGGAGAAATAATTATTCCATAATTATTCTGTTCTATATTGTACATTGTTTTTGTATTGGAATAAAGAAATTGAATTGAATTGAGCTAGTTCACATGATGCTGTGTTAGTCATTCTTGTATACCCTTTTTTTAGAAAATAATTGTAAAAACAGCCCACATTAAAATAGCGCTTCATGGATATATCAATAATTATCAACAGAATCTTGAATCTTGAACATGACAAGTGGAGGAAACTGAGGTAAAAGCCATGCCGAAAAGTGAATTGAGCAATGAGCAGTCAAGTATTGATATTCAAAATACCCAACTCTGCGACATGCATACCGTCTCTACCAATTTATAAATTTCATCAGCATTTCTTTTCTTTGCGTAGGATGATATCCTAATAAGAGTTGAACATGCGGTGGAACTGGAAGACAATGAAATATCATGTCATTCCACTATTATAATATCCTTTAAACCCCATTCAGTAAAAATACTATTCAGTAGAAGCAGTCACACTTTGGTTAAGGAGTACAGTTCACAATGAGTGACTCACCAAGTTTTGACAAAACTATTTTGTACAAGGAGCAAGAACACAATTGATAGAAGTAATACTTTGACCATATTATCTGATTCTCTGAACGAAACAGGAAGAATTTATTGTAATAGCTGAATCAAATGATATGAGATGGAGATAGATGTATCGTAAAACCGAATCGATTGATCAAATTACATCAGTCATATTTTGTACGTGCAATGTTATCACAATTTTGCTAAAAACCTGCTCACGTTTCTTTGATAGACATGAGAAATTTGAAATTCAATAATATCCAATACAGATTGTAAGACTTGAAATAATTTCATGGTTGATCTCTTACTAACAACATTCCAGAGATCTACTCAATACTCAGAATGTACAACACAGAACACACCATTACACATGACACCAATCACACGAGATGTATTAGTTCGGAAGGGGTTTCAGAAAATCAGAAAACTGGATTAAAGTGTGTGCACACAGAGAGCGGACAAGGGTTCTGAGTTCCAGCAGTCTTAGAAAGGTATAAATTCAAATCTTTATTATATTAAAGGTGCATGTGACAAAAAAATCACAGCCAATATGGCTTGTTCCCTCGAATTATATAATATTATGCACATATATATCAATATCTTTCTGAGACCGTTCTGCCCACTCTATGTGTGCACAAACCCTACGATAGGAAATGCAAGGCAATTTGAAAGTTTAGCAACTCTCACTTATTACTTAAAAAAATATAACATTGTGTGGGACAGTAGCTTCAAAAGTAATAAATTTATATGAAGAAATCATAATGAATAGATGAATAGGAATAAACAGTAATGCATTTGATAATAATCTGAAAACTTTTCCATTATCATTAAATTAATCGCAATAGAATAAACATTTGAGTGGAATATTGAAAGAATTCAATAGCTTATATAGGAAGGAACGGCAATAAATTCTTGTGAAAACATTTCCATTAATGACTAGATTAATATCAACAGAATATTAATTTGAGTGCAATGTTGGATAAATAGAAAAGTTATTCACCTGGATGAGATTTGCAAGACAGTTTGACTGAGGGATGCAGTGGCTTTCAGTGCTACCTCTAGTTCCGACACACAAATTCAGACTGACTGATAGCAAGTCTGCACACTACAGTCTTACACTCTAGGCTCTGTACTGTCTCCCACCAATATTGCTTACAAGATGTACATCACTGGACATCAACTTGTTTCCACTGCCATTCTTGAAAGACAGTGTTGCCTCATACGTCATCGATGCATTCTTTCAATTACAATGCGTCCAATATTTAGACTTTTAGTACGTACTTCACAAATGTGAAATTTCAATGAAAATTATGCAATGAATGGATAAATGAGAATTTATCTAATTTTTTAGAATGAATAATAATTAAAATTTATCTAATTTCCCGAAAAATTACAATACACTGCATTCCTCTGAAAAATACTGTTCTACTATGAAACTAGACGGTGCTTAGAGAAGGATTCATGTATTGATTATTTTTGCAATGAGTTTATTTTATTCCTATTATTTTTTGCATTCATTTTTATTATTGTTTATTATTTTTTGCAGATTTGTCCCTACTCTGATCAAGATGAATACAACAATAATATATATCCTTCAAGTATAATAATTTATTGAGGGAAGATCAAATAAGTTCCCGGTCTCGATTCCATCTATTCTTAAAAGACGTCGATAGTAATATTGTTAGGTATAAGTGGAAAATTATGTGATATACTTACGGTGAATCCAACGATTTCCCGTGACAATCCCGATTCTCAGAGTTTTTTCTCTGACGTCCTAATTGACTCTGTAACCATTGGAGAGGGGGGGTTCACTCCCTGTAGGCACTCCTGCTGTAACTGTCCCATTTTTTCCCGAAGTGCAAGGAAATAGAGAAAAGATAGCACAAGGAGTTATCCCATGGTATAAGATATTAATGTTCCAATTTTCAATGATAATTTCTCAAGCTGATAGTCCTTGTAGTTATTTTTCGTAAAGCTATGTGACGCTGGTAGTCTCTCATACTGTGCTGTTATTACACCCTCACCTGGCCAGAACAGTAATAATAGACAATAGTCGGCAGTAATCAGCTTTAATTAACAAAAAAATGACTAGAAATTTGGAACATAAACTACCTATACAATGTGATATCTTCTTATGCTATCTTTACTCTAGTATGGTAATACTCTTCAAGTAGGTATTGGTACTTTCCAGCTTTCCAATAATATTATTAAGATATAAAGCTAGTATCCTCTTATCAACTCTTTTCATAATACTAGTCATTTGCCTATGGAGAGCAACACTTTAATCTGTAACAGATGAATCAGCAAAGACGATGTGGAATAAGGTTTTCATTCGTTATCCGTTGGGCTGATTCATTACCGTTTTATGTTGAATATAATGAGCTAACATAGAATGAGAAGTTCAATGTAAAGTTTTTGTCCTGTAATACTAAACATTGAATATACTTCTAGAGACAGTGCCGAATTCAGCAAATCGACACTTCTAGATTTAATTTTATTGCTCCTGAGATCATAAATCGTACTGAAAAAGTATAGCAGGCCTATCATGTTAATTGCTTGAACACCAAATCATCACGATGCAACTTTTTAATAATTCGATTCTCCAAATTATATACTAATTTGTTCACTCCGAGGATTTTAGAAAAAAAATATTCTAGCGGAGAAAGGCAGAACTAACTGAATACACTAAGAAATATGGGCGTGACTATGCAAGCGTGAGACACACCCCAAATCTAACAAGCAGTCTCATTGGACAATGACTTGCATGTAACGTTCTCAAGCTGCTTGTTTCTCATTGGCAGCTGTGACCTGCGAAGTAAATGGCGACTAATCAACCCATTGACCAATGAGGCAGGTCCTTGGTTTTGGAGGTGTGGAAGTGTATTCAGCCATTCGCCACTTCTACAAATCTATTTCATGTTACTGCCCTGAGAGGTTTGTTCAATGATAATAATGCGGTTTGTTCAATAATAATCTATTGATTCTGAAAACGACTGAATAAAAAATTGAAGTCGATACACAGATTCAGCTGAGATAACGGGATTGAGAGTTTGGAGAGTTTCCTAGTTCATTTTTGCTCCACCAAATCATTAATTCAGAGTTATTGAGTATTCTTGTAATGGTTGGATATTGAATTTCTTGAGAGTCTTTTTCATAATTTCTACCCAAATAAATGAATAGACTCAAATACGATAGTTCCTCATAATATTCCAATAATTTCTCCATGTGGAGAAGGATATTTTTCTTTTCAATCTAGAGAATTTTGCAAGAGCTGCATAAAGTTTATTGGTTATTTCAATTATCAAGCAGGTGATTGAATCTAGTCTGGAAGTCTTTATTGATGGATATTACTGCAAAGCAAGCAAGAAAAATGCAGACGAGCTAAGGGAACCTACTGGATCGCATATCATTAGGTATACATTCGAGGCTGATTCAGGGGATGGAGCGCCCTGGCTAAACGGATAGTAAAATAACTTCAAATCATACTTTAGTACAGTATTATAGCTGGTAACATAAAAGATGGAACTTATCTTATGAGGTGTGATAGGGTGGATTGTGATTGTGGAGTGTGGAGGTATCGGTCAGGTGAAATATCTTGGCATCACTGTCAATTATGATAATAATTTGTTGTGAAAGGGACAGATTGATGTCATGAAAAAATACTCACGCTTGATCTTGTATAATAGGGTCTTCAATAATAAACCTCTAATAAAAGCCAATAATCTAGCCTCTCTATAATAAGATTTCAATTCGGGTTGAGAGGCATGTTCAGTTTCATCTTTTCTATGGATTGGTCTTTTGGGGGAATATGACCCATTCAAGACCAGTATTATCTCTTCAGAAGTCGCCTATCAGAGTGATAGGGAGGATTTTGATTTATTTTCTCCTTGTAGAGAAATAAAAATAATGTCACTGAGACACCTCCATACTCTAAGTTTTGTCCCAGTTCTATTGTGCTAGTGGAAATGAGGGTGCAGCTTTGGGGCATGAGGGGAATTATATGAGAACTAGGTTTTCAGAAAGGTTCCACATCCCCATAGTCCGGACAAAATAACTTTTGACTTGGGATGGACATGCACAGCAGAGAAAACATGCAGCGGGAGGGATACAGAGGCATTATGTAGCCGTTCTGAACCGGCCAGCGTTCTCCAACTTCTAGTGACTGTTCATGTGCTCATGCTACATATACGAGGTCTGAAAGCAGTCAGACGACTGACTCTAATCGACAAATTGGCAACTGCGCTTCCACTTATATGACTATATCACTGTAATTGGCTGATCTCCCTCCATTTCTCGTCTCCGCGGTATTTCTCCAAGTCAGAAGTAATTTTGTACGGACTATAGACCTAACAGTACCTTATTCTTTGAGAAATCGTTCAATTCTTTGCAGGGGAGGTTTTTCAAATATGTGCCTCAGGAATCAGCGGTTATCCGCTGTCTACTTTTAAGAAGAGATTGAAGAGGCTTATGATTTTGATGCTATTGGAAGCTGGTATTACGTTCAGTCGAAGACTCATTGTTTGAAGAGTTTCTAGCGCTAATATAATGTAGACAGTGTAAAAAATATAGTGATGATGGAAATCAGGATATTGTGTTGTGCTCTGAATTTCCAAACTAAGTTTTGTTTACTTCAAGTTATTATCTTCATCTATATTAGTAATTTTATAACATTATTCTAATATTTCATTTTGTTATCCGTATTTTAGATATTGAATGCTAATTTCTAGATACTCCTGTGCGCGTACTGAAGTTCATCTATGTGCGCACAGTACATTTGTCACACCTATATTTTCATTATATATATATTTTTTCATTTTTCATTCTCGAATTTGTTTGTATTTCAAGCAGTATTGTTTTTGTTATTGTGACAAGTAATAGAGTTTTCTATTCTATTAAGGCTTCATGATCCTGGTTGGATAGTTTAGTAGGCGAGCGAAGTGAGTAGACGGTTGCTATACTCTTAATAATCACGAATTTTACAATCTACTACATACTCATATCAATCATAGTGAACTATATTGCTTCTTTGGGAATGAAATAAGTACCAATAATTCTTAGTATCTATCAAATAAGCTGTTCTCTCGTTTTCTTGATTCTAGTATACCATTTACTAGTATCCTAGTATTTCTATTGTTATTCAGTGCAGTGAATAAGACCAGTCGGCCTCACATCTCTAGTATGAACTTCCTTCTACAATAATCTAGGAAAAGCAAACAACTCTTGAACAACTGGACCCAGCCTTTCACTGTCACAGTTTATTTAGCATTCTTCACATAAAGGCATTGCATTACATTTACAGGAAAAAAATCATTTTCCGCAAGATTCCGAACCAGAGGGAATGAAATGACTGTTGATAGTTCTACAAGCATTAGTGTTACAGTTATTACACGTATTTTGTTTTCATTTGTGGTAGAGCTGTTATAAATTCAATACTAAACAGAATAAACAAATAATCCACTTCTATCTATTGGAATAGTTTTCATGGAAAATCTCATTCACACACTGGTACTTTTCCATACCTAAGACACTAGTCAGGAAATAATTATTATGTTTCGTTCGCGATTAGTTTTGTTTGGAACGATCTTGATCAACAAAAATTTGTCAATAATGAACGTTAGATTATCTGTAGGACAATATAGTGGGAATTAACTCTGATAATACTGGACAACAAAAAATATGATGAGTGCTTAAAATTTTGGGGATGAGTATTTAATGAAACAGAAGAGGTACTTATTCATAAATTGGAAATTGGGATGATCTCTTCTTTAGGTAGAGAATGATTCTAAATTGTATGATGGTCTCACTTCTCGTTTACTGTATAACGGATTTATACACAAGAAGTATTCTTGTCAAATCCATAGCTGGAACTATTTCTCCAAAGAAAATCAATATAGATGATTATAAACATTGAAAATTACAATAAAACAAATGTCAGTAGAATATGGAGAAGATCACTCACAGTTGAGAGCGTTTCTCAGAGTCAAATGATCAAAATGTATCGAACCAATGTATCAAAATTCAATAATTTATTTTAGGTTTCTGAAATTTGGAATGATATATCATGGAAATTAATGATGATACTTGAATTATTCTAATACAAATTTCCATCACAATTTTACTAACATATTAGCAGCCAGTGAGAGTGATGATGTTTGCTCTCAATAGGAGTTTTCTGTAACAAATGGAAAAGGTCTTCGTAATTCTATTTCGCAATAAATGATTATTATAAAAAAGACGTCAGCTGTATGACAAAGGTCAACTGCATTTCCTGTAACTATTTATTACTACTTATAAATCTAGCCGCATTTGATGATCAATCACAGGTTAGAACTTACGGGATAATATTACCAGTATTTCAAAAACTTGTTAATCTATTACAGCAGAACAATTATTTCGGGCTATTCTGTTTTCAAGAGTAATATTGTTGAACTATAATTTTTTTTCAAGTCTTTAAGATCAGTTAATGTTCTTAACTGACAATCAACTCGAATTGATCCTGCAATTCTAAAGTTTTGTTTCCAAAAATAGCATATGAAAAAGTTTAAAACAAGAATCGAAAAATAGGTGTTGTGCAACTAATTAGTGCATTAACCCCGCTTCAAATAGCCAAATAGTCAACTAACTAATCAATTATACTATTTTCCACGGCAATAGAAGCTCAGTGATTGATCATTGTTGAGCAACATGCTATTCGGCAAAACCAATTTGATTATTTACGAAAGGCAATTAACGCTTGATGTCCTTCAAAACTGACATCAATTAGATTGGTGAGATAATCCAACACAAAGCAGATGTATATTTAGTTGTAGCCTATCGCCATTCAACACTTTTATCACAGCGGATCCATTTGTAATCTACTGGGAAAAAATAACCCCAGAAACGAAGGAGTTTTCTTTCATGGAAAACTCATCATTGCAGTTATCCAGCCCAATTAAATGTGCTATTTTCTTAAAAAAGAATTTTATTTTAGCTTTGTCTCGAAATATTGAATTTTGCATGCATTGATCTTGAAAATTTTAAATAATTTTTGAGTTAAGTGTTAAGCTATTTCCATTGATAAATCGAATTTTAAATGGAAAAAGTGCTGAGTGAATGCTAGGTACTTGTCCACATTGTAATGGAATTCCATTGAAAATAATACTGTCTGTATGATGTATGAATCGACATCTGAATATTTGATGAGCATTGATCAAGTAGGATATAAAATAGGATAGATATAGGATATAAAAATGAGTTCATTATTCATATATCCTTCACATTATACAAGGCATTGTCAAACAATTTTACTAGTAGTAGTGATATAAGGTAGTAGTAGGCACAATACATCAGGAAGAATTTCAAATCTCATTCATCAAATTTGAGAATAAGTAGTTCAATTTGCTGGCCAGGTTGGTCTAGTAGTCTGTAGTTTACAGTTCTAGCACTACTTGGTCGTAGGCTCGAATCCCGTCGGTAGAAATGGACGTTTGATCATATCATCAACCACCAACGCACTCATTTAATTACCCACGCACAACCAGCCCCCGACACACCTCCAGACCAGACCTCAGACCAAGACCGTTTGGAAAACGGCAAACCGTTTGGGACGGCTCTACACACTCCAAGACCAGACCTCAGACCAGACAAGCATAAAGTAGAATACCTTATGAATATTACTATTCGAGTTCACTATTTAAATTGGCTAGAACATTTATATGAAATCTATACTTATAAAATTCTTATCTGACTCATTCCCTGATCACGATTTCTGAAAAACTATTGGATGGATAGCAAGAAAGCTTGGAGTATAGCTTTCTTATAGGTCCTAGGTGCCCACTAAGAATTTTTTTTGGCGATATTTCAACTCTAAGGATGGTTTTTAAGGGTTTGAAGTTCATCTTTTAGCATGTATATTTTTATTTTTTCCTTCAACTAACTAATCAATTATACTGTCAATCAATTATACTAAATAATTTTATTATTTATACCACATCTCTTAAATATAATAATCCAAATGTCCATACTATATCTTAGTAGAACTATAATTTAGAGAGAGTACCTTTTCGTAACAGTTGTTACGGTTGAATTTGCCAACTAAATTGATTTTCAATTCTGTCAGGTTGGCCTTAGTTGAGAATGGTTTCTAAACAAGATTTGAGTTCTGTCACTTCATTAGATAGAAACTCAAGAACTTTAAATACATTTATTGTGCAAAGACTTGATTGGTCACTGCTGCTTCAATCGGAGCCATTCTTGAGGGTATAGATATTTTTTATTAATTTTCAATGTTTCATGAAACAAAATTTTATGACGGGAGTTGCTTTTATCAATTGATCCGATCCTATCAATACTACTTGTGTTTGTTTATTCGACAGATCTCGGAAAATGCTTCAATAATTATGATGAAATTTGAATTATTCAGTATGATATGGAGGATCTTTTCAAAACTTCAGAAGTGTCCGTGGCAGAATCTGTGTCTATCTTTTCTACTATCTTCTATCTTTATCTTTCATAGAAGTAAGGCGCTTTTCCCCTGAATCACACATCCCCAAAAATATATTGTTTTACCAAAGAAAATAGAAGGTAGCTTTCGATAAAAATAATGGAGAATATGCATGACTTGTTGATTTTCACTTCAAACAGTCAGTATCACCTATCAATAGCATCAATGATCCACATTTAAACAATGCTGACACATTGATGTGAAAAATGTACAATAATTTATTCACATTAGATCAGATGAAGAGCATTAATTATCAGAATGATCTGATAATCATCATTAATGATGAGTATTAATGAACACACCTGTTTCAATATTATTTAGGCTATGGCATTTTTGCATATTATCCCAGCTGTTATGTTATGTGAATACTCTCATTATAGAAATGCGACTATTTCTCCAGCTTCTGCTGAATTGCTTCCCCTGTTGCTCTTTGTACGCAGCACACGACCTTTAGAGACTTACACCCAGTTGCACATGACTCTGTTAACTCCTAATCCACACTAAATACCATGAGAATCAATAAGAGAATCCTTCTTTCATCTAAAATAAAATTCATGGGTAACTAAGTATTAGAGAATAGTTATTTGTGCAACTAGTGCGCAAAGTGACAGTTTGCTGCACCGAAAGGCGAGGGCGGAATGGTTTCTTGAGTGCAGCAGAGGAACTTTGCGCACGTATTTCAAATTTAATTTTTCCTACAGTTACCATTGAATATGAAAAGTGGGTAATTATGGGTAAAATTCCCATCAAATCCATCAAATGTTTTTCTGTGTAATTTTATTATTAATTAATAAAAATGAATAATAATGTAGTAAATGAATGAAGGCGGCTGTCGCTGTCCTCGTTGTCCATCATTATTATTATAACGTGCACCACAACACTATACCACAGTCACAGTTACCAACTTAATTTTGATTTTGCTGCACTGGTGCTCCATATAACCTACTAACTATTTTGCCTTGCCATGTTGCAAATCTGGAGTGCAGAAAAAATTTTTCCCGCACTAGAGCGGAAAAGTGATTCTTTGCGTTCTGTAATCAGTGCAGCAATGGCCACTTTTCAAGGTAACTGTAGGAAAATGTATTTGAATGTAACTTGGAATAGGCCTATAGCTAGGTGTAGTTCGGCTCCTATAATGTACATTCTTCTTTCCGTCTCCCATGACGGAAAAAATAACATGTTCATGTAGGGAAAGCACCTCTCCGGATACAATGTTCTATGACAGTGACGAAACTGTATAATTGATTTATTAATCCAGTTTTATTTAGTAAGTAACTTTCGAATTCATGGTGAATCTGAGACACGATTAAAACGATTTGATTCAATTTGGATTATAAATATCTCTCAAAAATAATCTACCTTTCAATTCCCGTAGCGAAGCAAGGGTGCCCTCCCGGTTAATGTTGAAAAAATAATGAAAAAAGTGATAAATTGTAAAGTCATAGGCTAATATTGATTACTTCTATAACTTATAGTGAAACAAGAAATCTGCTAACCATAATAGTGATTTAACCATATATCTGATTTAATGATTATTATATGCAATCGAAAAAAATCCTCAATTTTTATTATTTTTTAGTACTCGCGAAGCATTTTATTAATTTGAGGGCGCTGAATCCGAGTCTGAAATCACAATTTCTTTATGTTCATTTTCCGCAATGTAAATTTTCGATAATCTACTGGAGACCGTCTGCCGTCTGAAGACAGCGCTACACACTTCAAGACCAGACCAAAATAGTATTCCCAGAAGCACAAACAGTCTGTTGTCTGTGGTTCAAGTCAGCAGACCGGCAGACGGTCTGAAAATCATTAATCGGTCTGAAGACAGCCCTACACACTTCCAGACCAGAGCAAACACTCAGACTGTTTGTGGTCTGGTCTGCAAGTGTGTAGGCGGACATGATCTGCTAAAACTCCTCTTCAGAGCCATCAAGAATCGACCAAAAAATATATAGCTTCTGTAACATCTTTCAATATGAAATTTATTTGAAAAAAATCGAATGTATTTTTAATGCTATCCGGAGAACAATTTCATATTTCTTCTATTCTTTAATTTTACAGAGCAATAAATCATTAAAGTCTTGAGATAAGTTGTAATGGATACTCTCATGATTTGTATTAGAGTGAGATCCACGAAATAATGGCAGTGTAGAGAGATAGGATAACAGCGTTGCCGATTCTCTGCCTTGTCACTGCCTCCAATAGAACATAGCTGATACCAGTATATATGATGAAATATTAACTGTTCATTCTTGATAATAATCAATTATATTTTATTTGTCAATGAACAATATTTTTTAATGAATAAATTATAAATTTTCATAATTGAGATCAAATATTATGTTAATTAATTATATTTCTACATTGTTGAGAAACGATCTGGTAGCATTGCGGGGCTAGAAAAGAGTAGCGATTTGCTGAATGATAGACAAGGATAGCAAGACTAATGTTAATCAAATACTGCCATTATAACGTGGACCTCACTATAGCAATCAATGGCAATGATAACAAAGCAGATGCTATTTTCTGAGCCAGGTCATCGAAACCGGTCATACTTCTAGTTGAGTCGAAACGTCTCTGCGTCTCAGGTCACTGGTAGAGTGGTAGCTAGTGACTATAGAGAATAGCATTGTTGACATTGAACTCAGTAGCTCTCATCCGTCTCTGCATCAATGTGTAGACCTTTACTCTTACTAGCAGGAACCCGTGCTTCGCAAGGATCTACTTTCAAACTTGATAATTTGAAAACTTGACGTAATGAATTCTATCTTCTATACTGTATATAGATATTTATAAAAATGAATGTCTGTTTGTGTGTTTGTTCCCTATGACTTGAAAAATATTTGACATAACGGCATGAAACTTTGGGAATATGTTGTGTGAATATTGGGGATGGTTTCTGACCAGAAATTTTAATAGGGTGGCTAATAATGATTATTTATTAATCCATTTTTCACAGACCTATGTTTTCGAAATTGTCGGCCTAGCGGCTTCCGAAGAACGGAAAGATGATCATGATTCAAGATTATATTGAGATAATATGCTTCAGCATCTAAAGTTACCAGCTGTAATAAAGACGTCACCCTATGATAAATTGTGTCAATTATATCAGTTCCATATGGCATTCACCTTACCATGTTCATAACCTTACTAAATAGGATCCTTTTTCATCCTTTGAAACCCTTAGAGGCAAAATATCTCAAAATCCGTTCTTAGTGCGCGTCTAGCATGTTTGAAGAATTTTTTTGCAAAGTTTCAAGTCTGTAGGACAATTAGTTTGAGCTGTAGTGTGATTTTACATCAAAATTTTCGAAAAATGCCCCCTCCTGGACCCCCCTGTGCTCCTGATCGAAATTTTTCTGCATAGATCTAATTTTTTCTCGTAGCTGAACAAAAAAGTTCCTCATGACTTTGCTGTGCAATGAGCGGTTAAAAAGTACAAAATTTTGGGGGGGCCCCAGCTCCCTCAGGGAGGCAAATTTTCTGAAAATCCTTTCTTAGTGGATGTTTTCAGGCTACCATAAACAATCGTGCAGAATTTCAAGTTTTTAGGCTCAGTAGTTTGGGCTGTGGTGTGATTTCAGTCTGTAGGGGCTTAGCCTTTTATAAGTATAGAGATAATATTACACAACCTTATACAAGGAGACATAATAATTAGGCCTCCATCAAATTGCAATTTCATCAAAATGATTAATTTCATTCTAATTTCACGGATTTTATTTCATCAATATCATAACTAGTAGTTCTGTGAACAGTAGAAATCGCGCAGTTGAGAGCCACAGCTTTATCTAATAATATCAAACAGATTACCTGTCCTGACGTGTCGGCGAGATATCGCTGTGTAAACAAATAATGGCTGTTTGTGTTGTATCGACAATAGTTATTAATATTAATTATAATTATTAGCATTAGAATAGTAATAATTTGTTGTAAACAACTATGCTACTATCATCAAAAGCTTACCGAGTTGAAAGCTGAAGAAAGTCAGTAGAAAATAATATGCTACGTCGAGTTATCAATTGTATGCCTGATTGCTTGCATTCAATAGTCCACACGACAACTGATTTTTTACCAAGATACACTGAGATATGCGTCATCGCATGCAATTAATAATCCACTCGACAGCTGATTTATTAATAATTCTATAGTCTGATTTTTACGGTAATATTGGCGTTCGAAGGAGACTCCTTTTCCTTTTGTATTATCCTTAAAATACAAAATTTCAAAAAACTTATATATACGTCAACGCGAAATTAAAAAAAGAACATACCTATCAAATTTCATGAGAATTTATTGCTGCGTTTTGCCGTAAATTAATGTGGAACATATAAACATATGAATATAAATAGAAATGCAAAACCGTAGACCTCACTTTGCTAGGGCATTAATGTCTTAATTACATAATAGTTTCTCATTATCATAATACAGAATGACCTGACGAGGAGAGTTCCATAATATAGAGGATCCTTTAGAGGATCACTTACTAGTTTTGCGGATGATACTGCTTTATGTTACAACTCAAAATCTGCTTTGGAATTGCAAAAGGATGTTCAGTATGATCTTCAGTTATTGAAATTATGGTTTTCTTTCAATAAATTATCCCTTAGTAATAAAACTAAGTTTATTCATTTTTCTTTAAAGGATAAAATTTCTTGTATCAAACCTTTATTGTATTATAAATGTAAGATTTGTTTAAAGTCTGATATTGCAATTTTATATGATTTGAATTGTCATAGTTGTATGCTTATTGAGCAAGTTGATAAAATCAAATATTTAGGCCTTTTTATTGATAAAAATTGTAATTGGAATGAGCATATTAACTCTATTAATAAATATATGTTATCTGCTATAAGAACATTCTACTACTTAAAGAAAATTTGCCATGTAAATGTATTAAGGTTGATCTATTTTTCCATTATTGAAAGTAAGCTACAATATGGGATCACTTGTTGGGGAGGTATTTATTTCACAAATATCAATACACTTTTAGTTGCACAAAAGAAAATTATCAGAATAATGGCGCGTGTACCTAGAACGGAACATGCAATGGTTTTTTTTAAACAATTTCATATTTTGCCATTAAGATATTTATATGTCTTTAGAGTTTTAAGAATATTTTTCATTAGAGGAGGAAATGTTCAAAGTAATGCTAGAGTTTACTCTAGTCGTTTGAGATTTCAAAATAAGGTCATTCTGTTGAAGGCTAATGTTGAAGCTTTTCGTAGGTTTTTTACTTTTTGTGCTTTAAAGTTTTATAATTATCTACCTTTCCATGTGTCCTCTAGTTTAAATTTAAGAATTTTTCTCAAGGAATTGAAATCTTGGTTGTTTTCACTAGAAGATGTTGAGTTTCTGTTTAGATAGTATAGTTACTTTTATATTGTATTTTTGATATTATCATATTGCAGTGAATGATACATTTATGAAGGGACAGTTTATCTCTTAGTACTCTTCAACATATTTTTTTCTCTGTATTATAAACATTTATCAAGTTTTTATTTAATTTTAGCTAGGCTCTAAGCTACTCTTTCTTTATTTTCAGTGTGATGGTGCCTCAACACGTTTTTTCAAATGAGGTTACCTAACCACTTTATATTATTGTTTTGTAATGTTTTGTGTATTATTTATTATTGTAAATTGTAAAGTGTGTCAATAAATGAACTTGAACTTGAATATGCTAGATGTTCAACTACTCAATTTTTGAAATAATCAAACATGCAAGTTTGATGAATGTGCCGAACGAGACAAGCACGAAATTCGGAATGCCCATCCTGCCCATGAAAATACATTATTATGATTTTTTTTAATTATAATAATTCTATATTATATGCTGGAGTCAGTCAAGTGTTCGAAAAAATCTTAATTCGCTTCAGAGCACTGTTGTCAGGAGCGCCCCTAATTTTGGCGCCCCTATTTGGCGCCCCCAGACCCAACATTTTTCCCACCCCAACTCCAGCTAGAGTTTCTCTCCTCTAAAACTAAAAAACTTCAAAAATCTATAGCATGCCTATAATAATAATAATAATAATATAATAATAATAATAATAATAATATAATAATAATAATAATATAATAATAATAATAATAATAATAATAATAATAATAATAATAATAATAATAATAATGATAATAATAATAATAACTTTATTCTCGCAAAGAAAGCACAAACAATAAATCACAAAAAATGCAAAAAAGAAAATGAAATAATATGTTGGATACTACTACTGGTGTTCTGCCCTAGGGCAGGTCTAAACATGATTCCTCCTTCTCCATTCCTCTCTGTCCTGTGCAATTCTCTTCATCTTGGAGTACTTTCCCTCCTCCCTGATATCATCCACCAACTTCACTCTTTTTCGTCCCAGCACCCTCCCTCCTTGCACAGTCCCTTCCATTGTCTCCACAAGTAGTCCGCCATGCCTCAGCAAGTGTCCCAGCCAGTTCCGCTTTCGTCTCATCACTGCCATAATATTCCTTTCCTCTCCTACTCTACGCAGTACCTCCTCATTCCTCACTTTATCCATCCTCCTCCACACCCACATTTCAAAGGCCTCCAATCTCTTCTCTTCCTGCTTTCTGAGAGTCCAGGTTTCCGCTCCATAGAGAGCCACGCTCCACACAAAACACTTGGCCATCTTCTTCCGCAGTTCTATTTGCATTTTGCTACTCACCAATCTTCTTATATTGCTGAATGCCTCCTTTGCTCTTGCAATTCTCACTTTTACTTCTAAATCACATCGCATATCCTCTTTAATCATACACCCAAGGTACCTGAATGATGACACCTGTTCAATGTGATGCAATCCTATGTTGATTGTTGCTTTCTTTGGAGTCTTGCTGATCACCATACTTTTTGTTTTCTTCACATTCACTCTCATCCCATACTCTTCACAACAGTGATTGATATGTTTTAACATATCATTCATTGCGCGCTCATTTTCAGCCAGCACAGCCATGTCATCTGCAAACTTGATACATTCTATCCTTCTCCCTCCAATCTTCAACCCCCTTTTACCTGACAAACTCCTTCCAATCATTTCCTCCAGGTAGCAGTTGAATGATGTTGGGGACAAGCTGCAACCCTGTCACACTCCTCTCTCAATTCTACTTCCTTGTGACATTTCATCTCCTATTTTTATTTTCACTTCCTGGGACATGTACAGATTTGCAATCAGTCTTCTATCCTTCCAGTCAACTCGTTTCTTCCTCAAAATATGTTGGCAATAGAATTAAAAGTAAAAATAGAAATTAAATGTCTATATCGTACAGTACCTATTTCAAAATACAAACAGCCTCTATTGATATAAACATCAAAGTTAACAGAATAGCAAAAGTAAAAGAAAATTAGTATAGCAGATGAACAAAAATGAAAGAACAAAGTGGCTGTCCATTCAATAATAAAAGAAACAATATATCCAATAATAAGAAAGAAAAACTTTATATAGATATAACAGAGCATTCCATTGCACCAATAAATCTTAGGGAAAATAATTCGGTATGCAAATAATTTCACGAGAAATTATGTCCGCATACAGGAGCATCAGAAGAGAGGAAATACTATATTTCGCACCTAGGGCCGAAAAATTGAGACTTTTCCGGCTCGAAATTGGTTTTCAAGTCCGAGGCCGTAGGCCGAGTATTTTTTATTCTTTTATATCCAAGTATTTTTATTTTTTATTCTGATTTGTCTAAATAACCTAAAAGATTATATTCAATTATGTAAGAGGTTGAGTTTATACTTTTTATTCTTCCAAATGACAATAAGATGATATTATTATAAATGTTTTGATTCTTGAATAATAAACACAAATAATAAAAAGTTTTTTGATCAGCTGTTTTAGCACACTTGAAATTCGGCCAATCTGAATGTCAACGTCAACAATGCTTGTTGTTGTTGACTTCTGGAAATAATATAATAAATAATATCACCGTTTTCGAGAAAACCGTGAAAAACATGGTTTTTTAGTAATTATCCGCCATTTTCCTCAAGAATATTATGGAGCTCCTGCAATTTTCCCAGAAATAAGACTCATGTCAGTTTATAGGGCTTATATGGTATAAATTTGAAGAAAATCGTTAGAGCAATTTTCCCAAAATTAGACTCATGTCACTTTATGGGCTTATCCATGGTATAAATTTGAAGAAAATCGTTAGAGCATTTTTCGAGAAAACCGTGAAAAACATGATTTTTAGTAATTATCCGCCATTTTTCTCAAGAATATTACGGAGCTCCTGTAATTTTCCTAGAGATGAGACTCATGTCAGTTGATACGGCTTATAAATAGCTATCCATGTTATAAATTTGAACAAAATCGTTGAAGCCGTTTCCGAGAAAACCGTGAAAAACATGATTTTTTAGTAATTATCCGACATTTTTTCGCCTCATGGTATAAGGACCTTCAGTTTAAAATTTCAAGTTGATTGGAATCAATTGAAGATTGGAATGGAGTTAATTGGGAGATGAGATATCGTGTACACAGACGCACATACACTCATACACACACACACACACACACACACACACACACACACACACACACACCACACACACACACACACACACACACACACACACATACACACACACCATGTTTTTGGACTCAGGGACCTTGAAACGTATAGAAAACTTGAACTCAGGGTACCTTAATTTTTTTGGAAAGCAATACTTTCTTCACCCATGGTAATAAGGCAAGGAAAGTAATACTTCTAAATAAAAATATAAATCTGAGTACCCTTTTTAAATTATTTCGTCACAACATGTTTCGGCTTTTCAAGACTTGAAAATGGCATTACTAGCCGAAACGTGTCGTGACGAAATAATTTAAAAAGGGTACTCAGATTTATATGAGTATCCGACAATGAGAAATTCAATAAAATTCTATTCAAAATGGTGGAAAATTACTGAAAACCCATGTTTTCACGTTTTTCTCGAAAACGGCTCTAATGATTTTCTTCAAAATACTTTGGCTAGCTATTTTTAAACCCTATCAACTGACATAAGTCTCATCTCTTGGAAAATTGCAGGAGCTCCGTAATATTCTTGAGAGAAATGGAATTTGCTAAATTTCTATCACGATTTTCTCAAAAATGACTTGACCGATTTTTTCAAATTCACACCCTGTATAGTTATTTATCAGCTCTATCAACTGGCATGAGGCCCCATCTTGAGAATTGGACTTTGTAACTTCCTTCTCGTGTATGAGGTATGTAGGTAGAGCAGTCAATTCAAAAGAGCACATAGTCGGGATGTTTACCTGTAGAACAGCTGTTTTGATGACTTTTATAAAATCATCAAATTTCACAATTCACACAAGGGAAAATGTACTCTGAAAACAATATATACCATAGGATGATTATCAGGGGTGCCCAGCCCCCCCAAGGGCAATGACGCATGCCCCCCCCCAATCCAAGTGTAATGCACCCCCCCCCCCCAAAGTACCCCAATTCCTAACCCTTCAGTTTTTAACATTAGTCAGTGTATGACAGTAAAATTGACATCTTACATTCTAATCTTCCAAACGACATTATTTACCTTTGGTCTTGTGAGGAATTCTTTCTGTTTTCATTATTAGAAAATATATATACCATCGTTTCTTATCTTTTGTAGAATAGAAATAAATTATCTTTTTGATATTATTTTTGAGAATAGCAGTGCACCCATTCTTTGTACCGGAGGACTGAAAAGTAGTAAACAATTATTAAAGTTTTTAATATTTATATACCAGTACATGTTTATCAAACTACTACCATTTCATCACGAATAGCTACATGACAAATATTTCAATAAGATATTAAACGATAAGTAAGGGAGGCTTTGCCTTTTTGACCGAGCGAAGTGAGGTCTAAGATTCAAGTCGACGGTTTGGCATTTCTCTTAATATTTAAATGTTTAAATGTTTAAATGTTTAATGTTTAAATGTTTAAATGTTTAAATTTTAAATGTTTAATGTTTAAATGTTTAAATGTTTAAATGTTTAAATGTTTAAATGTTTAAATGTTTAAATGTTTAAATGTTTAAATGTTTAAATGTTTAAATGTTTAAATGTTTAAATGTTTAAATGTTTAAATGTTTAAATGTTTAAATGTTAAATGTTTAAATGTTTAAATGTTTAAATGTTTAAATGTTTAAATGTTTAAATGTTTAATGTTTAAATGTTTAAATGTTTAAATGTTTAAATGTTTAAATGTTTAAATGTTTAAATGTTTAAATGTTAAATGTTTAAATGTTTAAATGTTTAAATGTTTAAATGTTTAAATGTTTAAATGTTTAATGTTAAATGTTTAAATGTTAAATGTTTAAATGTTTAAATGTTAAATGTTTAAATGTTTAAATGTTTAATGTTTAAATGTTTAAATGTTAAATGTTTAAATGTTTAAATGTTTAAATGTTTAAATGTTTAAATGTTTAAATTTTAAATGTTTAAATGTTTATATGTTCATATGTTGCGCATTTAACGGCGAAACGCGGAAATAGATTTTCATGAAATTTGACAGGTATGTTCCTTTTTAAATTGCGCGTCGACGTATATACAAGGTTTTTGGAAATTTTGCAGTTCAAGGATAATATAAAAGGAAAAAGGAGCCTCCTTCATACGCCAATATTGTATTAAAAATCAGACTATAGAATTATTCATCATAAATCAGCTGTCTAGTGGACTATAAATAATACTACCCGTTCAAAAATATCGAACATCTTGAAAATGTGTCTTTCAATCAACGTGAGTAGACAGTTGACTATTATAATACTACCCATTCAAAAACATCGAACATCTTGAAAATGTATCTTTCCATCAACGTTGTAGACAGTTGCAGCCAGACCTGATAACAGCGCTCACACTCATATTCCGGGACGACACGTCACGGTACGATAGGACAGAAAGCTCTATGTTTATTTAGGATTTTTTCTAGGCATTTTAAATTGATAAATTATTTATTAATTTTTGAGAAAACATAACAACAGGTCAATGTAACTTACTGAGCGTGAGGTCTACTGTTCACAGAACTACTAGTAAATGTTAAGGTTACTTTTAAAAAGTTGAATAATAATATCATTGATGAATTCTCTATTGCAAAAGAATATTGCATAGCAACTTTGGTAAACATTTATACAAATTTCCAGTTCAATGAGCAAGGAATGTTCTGTGAGTGTATCACACCAGATTTTTTCACATTTCAATGGTGAATTCGAGTTATGAGAAATTAATATTTTATTGCTTTTGAGTATGAAGAATAAATTTATTTCATAATTAATAATAACTTCAATAGCAAACAGTAAAACTCATTATTTTAAATAATTTTCCCGAACCTAATTGTGGCAAATTAAACTCAAGGATACTGCCATCTTTGCCATGACCTATTGCTGTATTGTAAAGTGCAATACTTGACTTCAAGAGATGTGTCACTGTGTACACATTCTTATATCATTTCAAATTTGTATAGTTCACTAGAAAATAGCACAAACTATTATTTCCCGATCAACTTATACATACAACGCTCAACACAACTTGCATTCATCAACTACCAGTTCATGCATTTTTGGATGTGATATTGAGGAGCAATACTGTGCTACTAAGTGAATATATTATGCGATAAATACAACATTGTGATAATAAGCTGTGCATACATGTGAGAATATTTGTAAGTGTACAAGTGATACAATACAATTTTTTTATGAAATCACAATCATTTATCTAATGTATAATCTAAATTCTTGTTGGTAAAGGGTTTTCTGATAATATTCCATTAATTATGAACAATTACATCAATACACTGCACTAGCAATAATAATTCACATATTTCCTATTACTAATAGATTAATCTCTTTGTTATTCTCAGTGTTTTGTAATTTTCTATAAGATTTTTGTTATAGTGATCATTTTTCTGTGAATACTTGTTTCAACAGCAAAACAGAAATTCAAATTTTGTATCGTACTATGAATTATATCATTAGAACACGAAGTTTAAAAATGTCTGATCACTTGATCGTCCCCTATACAATGTTGAATCACTCAAATACTTGAAATATCATAGAATATTCCGGTGACTCCATTACACTAATAAAGTAAGTGTAACTTCAATTAAATATTTCAAATTCATGACTTATTGTGAGGAGCAACACTGTGCTACAAAGCGAATATCTTCTTCTATTATGAATACAACATTGTTATAATAAGCTGTTCATACAAGTGACAGTATTTGTAAGTGTACAAGTGATATAATACAATTTTTTTGATGGAATAGCAAACATTTAACTAGAGTATGATCTAAAAATTATTGTTGGTAAAGGGTTTTCTGAAAAGATTCCATTAATTATGAACAATTACATCAATACCCTGCATTAGCAATAAGAATTCAAATAGTTTTGAATTACTAATAGATTATCCATTTGTTATTCTTAGTTTTTTTTTGTAATTTTCTAAAAGAGTTTTGTTTTAGTAATAATTTTTCTACAAATTCCTGTATGATTAAATATTTCAAATTCATGCGCGCCTTACTGTTGTGTTCTTAATGTGTAATTATTAAATCCATTCCAATCAAATTGAATAATTATTCACAAAAAATGATAAGTATCAATGTTGGGAAAACGTTCAATCAAAATACAGTTGATGAAAACTGTGTTAGTCGACATAGGCTACATCATACACTAAAGTATGAATTATATATTCGTAACCCGACTCTGACTTATGATGCATGATTTTGTACCACCACGACGAGCCGAGAAGAATGAGCTGTAGTACGATGAGATCCGATGATTGTATCAAAAGTTGTGGTTGTTTGAATTGTTATCCTTGAGGAGTTCTTATGCACGCCAATTTATTAAATAAAGTGCATCTAACGGGTGATTCTCATAGAACATGAGCTTATTATATCATTGTGCGAAATCTCAATGTGATGACATTGGGGTTGGTTTTGATGGTTGAAGCTGAAACTTAGGTGTTTTTCAAAATACAAGGAGTAAGTTATTGTTGTCAGGTATACCTGTTAATCTATATGAGATAGAGCCCAATGTACCAAAACACCAATGTATATAGTACCTAACTGTAATATTTGTTCAATCAAGCCGTGAATGTGTGTTTATTAATAAATTGATTGATAGAAAGATAATCTTTATTTCAACTGATGTCATTCTCAAGACTGTATGAAACAAAAATTGGCATAGTATTCTTAATTCTTTCAATTCAAGAAAAATTCAGAGTAGGCTACTTTTTATTGTTTTAAACGAATATAAAAAAGTAAGTCTCTTTTAAAGCATCCTATACAATGGGCTTGGTTCCTGAGCACCTCAATCAGTCATCTTCAATATTATTCAAATGAGAATTCAACAGTAATAAAATAAATAATATTCCTTTTATACGAAGAATAAAAAAACGTTTGCACCTGAAAAAGCGTTGATAAAAACGTGATTGAGAAGATAGCATACAAACATAATACATTAATTCTGTTACATTGAGCAATTGGTTAATAAATTCAATAGAAACTTGAATTTAATAAAATTGACCTCTCAATACAATATTTGAAATTTCAATACTACTTCCCAATCGATAGATAATGAGAATTCAATAGAACCTACAGTAATATTTCCCGCTTGCCATCTCAAAATTATTGACAAAGGTGGAAAATTAGGATATGAAAAGATTAAATCTTAAATAAAACAAAACCCCCACTTTTGATCTCAATATGTCCCAATAATATCTTCAATAGAAGTTTCACTACAATTACAACATTCGAAAATGCATTAAATTATAAATATACCAGTAACATAGAATGCTTCTGGAAATAGCTCAATTTTATATTGAAATGATTGTTTATTGTATAATGTTATTAACATTGTTTACAAAAGTAAACTAACATACTTTTGTGGCTCGCATAAGTATAAACTTGTGCGCTAGCTAATTCATGTCGTACAGTCAAAGATAAGTAAATCTAAATTTAATTAAATTTGAAGGAGATTGAATAGTTTCTTTTTATTGACAAAGTTCTATAGGCCCATAATAATTACCCAAGATCTTTCAATAAACAAAAGCACCAAAATCTCAAAATAATATAAGCCCACCTTTCTTTTCGTTCTATTACTTCACATTTATTAACTTTATAACTTAATGAATAATCTTAAAGTTTATAGCAGGGGCTCTCAAAACCTTTTTTGCTCTAATTGAACCACGAAACCCTCCCCTTGCCTCCCTCAAACATATTAAGCTCATGCATGCATCAGTCAAGCATGTTGGGTTAGAAAAAGCTTGGATGAAAAACTTTTTGGTGGGCTCCATACCAGGTAAATTTATTTAGGGTGAGCACCAACCCTTATAATATGGGCTCTGAGTGAACCAGGGGCCAGATTTTAGCTCTGGGTCGGCCGGGCCTGAGTTCAAAAACCCAGAGCCCACCGAGGCCTTCTGGAGTCGGCACCGCAGTACCTATGATGGAATAATTAGTTTTATCAAAACACATACAGGAGAAAAGTCTAATAACTCTTTTGTGAACTTAAATTTAAAATCAAACAACGAAGAAACAAAATAAATGAAAAAATAAGTAAGAAATAAGAGTTTTTTTCTGTATGTATTTTGACAAGTAGGTAATGTGATGGAAGCTGTGGTCATTCTGATTTTGCACAAAACCCAAACGAGAGTTTACAAAATCACTGGAAAATGCTGGTTGGTAGTTCTAGAACTGGCGGCTAGATAGCGCTGAGTACAAAATTCCCAACTGGTGACGAATTTTGAATTTTTATCTCACTTCTGTGATGCTTTCATGTGAGGAATGATGTGTGAATGACATCAATGAGAGGTGAATTAGCATAGTGTTATTTTAATAGAAGATCGATGCTACGAATTTAATTTGTTCTTTCTGTATGTAGTAAGCATCTGTTCGATCTGAAACAAGGAAAAATTTTGCCAATTTTCAAGAGCGGTGATTCTGAAAGAGTTGAAAATTATAGACCCATTAGTATTCTAAATGTAATAAGTAAAATTTTTGAAAGAGTAGTTTTAAATAGGCTATTGATGCACCTGGAAGAAATTAATTTCATATGTGATGAACAGCATGGGTTCCAGAAAGGGAAATCTACTAAGACTGCAATAGTATCCCTTGTTGAAAGACTAATAGATTCAGGTGAGAAGGCAGCCGCAATATTCCTTGATTTATCCAAAGCTTCTGATTGTGTGAACCATAGAATATTATTGGAAATACTAAAAACTGTAGGTGTGAATGGTATAGAACTAAAATGGTTTGAATCATACCTCATAGGTAGAAACCAGTGTGTTGAGCTTACCAAGGTGGATGGGAATGAAATAGTAAAAATTAAATCTCAAAAACTGGAGGTCCAGGCTGGAGTACCTCAAGGCTCAATTCTGGGTCCCTTACTGTTTCTGTTGTATGTGAACCAATTACCAAGAGAGTTAAAAGATCACAGAGCTCTGTTGTTTGCTGATGACACATCGCTTATCTTTAACAATTATTTATTAGATAGTCTAGAAATAAATGCTTTTACTTGAGTACAGTCAATTGTCCAATTCTTGAAGCAAAGGCAATTAACAATAAATAGTAAGAAATGTCAATTCCTACAATTCAAAAGTAAATATAATTCAGTAGAGGATAGAGAAATAAATGTGTTTGTAGAGGAAAATGAATTAGACCAAGAAGAGAAAGTAGCATTCTTGGGAATTTTATTGGACAGGAAATTAACATGGCATCCTTACATTGA
This sequence comes from Nilaparvata lugens, assembly GCF_014356525.2. Classification (NCBI taxonomy): domain Eukaryota; kingdom Metazoa; phylum Arthropoda; class Insecta; order Hemiptera; family Delphacidae; genus Nilaparvata; species Nilaparvata lugens. The sequence continues at coordinate 85,891,078 of NC_052518.1, read as the reverse complement.
GAGGATATGTAATAAGATATCATCTGGGGTATTTGTCCTGCGGCAGCTTGCTAGGCTGAATGATAAAAAACTACTGTTAACTGCTTACCATGGACTTATACTATCTCATATTAGGTATGCTATTTTAGTATGGGGTAATTCATCTCAACAAAATATGGACAGGGTGTTTAAGATTCAAAAGAAGGCACTCAGATGTATAGAGAAAGTGAATAGGTTAAACTCTTGTAAGCCTTTATTTAAAAAGCTTGGTCTATTAACTGTGCCACCTTTGTATGTATATGAATTTGTAATGCATGTGAAAACGAGTGGTGTGATCCAGAATTCAGATGTTCATGAGTATAATACGCGAAACAGACCAGATTATCATATAATGGGTCACAATAGTAGGTTATTTGAACAAAAACCAGATTATATTGGTAGGAAATTTTATAACAAGCTACCTCAAATCTTGAAAAGTAATGATGATTTGAAGATTTTCAAAAAACAAATTGAAAAATATTTAGTTGATAGAGCTTTTTATAGTGTACAAGAATTCCTTTCAAACCTAAACTAGGTTGAACTACTTAGTGTTAGAATTATTATGTAATAACATGACTTGTCTTATACTCCATGACTGGAGTCTTTAGGACGTAATCTTAAAAAGAAAAAAAAATGGAAAGCACCTATATTGTACTATTTACCAATCATTACGTCATGGCAAGAAGTTGTGGTTAGGCTAGACAAAAAGCATGGAATTTGATTTTCAATATTTTGTTTATTAATAGTTTGAATTTTAAAATTATATTTTAATAGTTGAACTATTTTAAAGTTTTTTAAAAATAAAGGGTGTTTTGAGATTTTTATATTGTTTTATTAATTTAAAAAGTAACCCATGTGAATGAAGTGTTCTTGTTCATTGAATATAAATGGAATAAAATACACGGTGCTTATGAATAATAGCGGAAGAAGGAAACAAAGTACATGCCAATCTCCCTTAGAGCAGATACTGATCCTGTGGGCATCGATTTAAGGTTGCATGCATGTGGATCAATCGATAATTGTTTGGTATGTGATCGAGTGGAGTGTGTTTCTGAATATCGATATCTGGGAGTTATATTTGACAAGCGATTGAAATGGAGTGCTCATATCACATATACTAGAGGCAAATTAAGGAAACTTCTATATGTATTCAATTTCTTGAATAAATTTACGATTAAAGATATGTTTAAGAGCGTATATTACGCATACGCCCAGTCCATTTTACAATATGCTATATTAGCGTGGGGTGGAGCTTTTAAAACTATTATTAAACCTTTGGAAATCATGCAAAAATCCATCATAAAAACAGCATTGCAGAAAAACCGTAGATACCCAACTGAAACGCTTTTCAATGACTTTGAGGTATTCAATATCTCTCAGCTGTTTGCTAGAGCGTTTTAATTTATGCTAGAGCGAACGAGAACAATTTCAGGGGAATAACTTAATGACGATTGGCAGCAACATATCTTAAACCATATGATCAAACTATTGTAATATTGTTTTCAGAGTACATTTTCCTTTGTAAATTGGAAAATTCGATGATTTTTAAAAAGTCGTCAAAACAGCTGTTCTACAGGTAAAATACCTCGAATGTGTGTTCTTTTGAATAAACTGCTCTACCTACCTATTTCATGCACGAGAAGGAGGTTACAAAGTCCATTTCTCAAGGATGGGGTGGACCCCCTGTTAATTTCCCAGGAAGGAGACTCATGGCAGTTGATAGAGCTGATAAATAACTATACAGGGTATGAATTTGAGAAAAATCGGTCTAGTCATTTTTGAAAAAATCGTGATAGAAATTTAATAAAATCTATTTTTCTCAAGAATATTACGGGGCTCCTGCAATTTTCCCGGAAATGAGACTTATGTCAGTTGATAGGGTTTATAATAGCTATCCATGGTATAAATTTACAGAAAATTGTTAGAGCCGTTTTCGAGAAGACCGTGAAAATTATAGTTTTTAAGTCATTTTCCGCCTTGATCCTAAATCTTTAATTTAACTTTATTGAATTTCTTGTTGTTGGATCCTCATGGTATATGGACCTTAAGTTTGAAATTTCAAGTCAATCGGTTAATTAGGAATGGAGTTATCGTGTTCACAGACATACACATACACAGACCAACACCCAAAAATCATGTTTTTAGACTCAGGGGACATTGAAACGTATAGAAAACCTGGAATCAGTGTAACTTAATTTTTTTTTTGGATAGCAATACTTTCCTTACCTATGGTAATAGGGCAAGGGAAGTATTAAACTATTGCACATGAGAGACAGAACAAGTACCTGTAGTGTCACTTTGTCTTATCTGTGGTTCATATCAGTTATGTAATCTCCATTACTCCATAATGTCTCCTCGCGGTCCCACAAGCAGCAGTGGCGTATCCAGGGTGGTGATATGGGGATGTATTCCCCCGAAATGAAACCCAAATTTTTGTGGCTGAATCAGCCACAAAAATTAGTCATCCAATGCCATATTTTCGTTTTATTGTACTATGTAAGTCGTGAAATTTATAAGGGATGAGAAGGGATGAGGGAAAAGGGAAATAGCAATGATAATTAATTATCAATAATTATGAGCTATTTTCCAATAGACAGTAAGTGGTCTAGTGCATAAGGACTAGATAGCAGGAGATAGAGAAACTACAGATAGCATTTTAAAATTAGTTCACTTTTTATCATCAATCATTTGAAAGAAATTCAATATAACTCATATTGCTCTAGTTGATTATAGTTTATCAAATTTCATGCATGTCCTTAAACAAAGCTCGAGCAGCTTCTTCTAGAGAGAACCCCTCAAAATGTCACAGTAGTTATGATGAACGGGCGTAGTATCTACCGTAGACAGGGGAGACACATCCCAATAATATTTGAAAAAAAGGTTTTATTCCCTTCCTCCAAAAAATGTAAGTTTGAGCACTAGAGTAAAAGTAATGAAAATTTGAAAAATTGTTAATCAAGCTAATGATTTGAAGTTGGTTGCTTATTGGAGCCAAAATCAAATTATTCTAGCTGTACTATAGAGGAAAGATACAAGTATCTTTATGTGTACCTTTCCTCTATCCTAATCTTGTATCTTTCCTCTATGCTAATACTGAGTGGGCCTCCTGCAAAATCACTATTTTTCAAAACAATCTTGAATGACTTATAATATTCTACTATATTCCATTATATTCGTTATTTAATCAAAAAACCATAGGCCTATGAAATTTTCAAGGTAAAATCGAAATAATAAATGGCCTACTGAACACCAAAAAAAATCGAATGCAATGTTTGTTTTCAAGTGAAAATAAGATAAGATAAGATAAGATAAGATTCTTTATTTCGCAACCAATTTACAACAACAGTACAGCGCACAAAACTAAAAAAAAGAAGATAACAAATAAGAATGTAATCTAGCACAGCTACACTGTTTTACAAAAATACACCATAATTAATGCACGAAATAAAATACTGCATGCAAAGACCTTGATACAAGGTCACGTTCGCATTGCAGGAGCATCACTGAACAGAACTAAAGGACAGTTCAAAACAAGCAAAACTTAAATTAATAAATAATAATGACAATAGATAAAATATATTAAAGTTGAGAAAATAAATACAATAAAATATAATAAGAACTAAAAAATACAAAAAAAAAATCTATCCTGAATATAATTCAAAGAACAAAAGTACTGATAAAAATCGAGGTAGTCAGGCCAAGTTAACCAATAGTTTAAATATAACAATAATATAAATTGCGTAAAAACGCACCAAATTGATAGATTTTTTTTTTAATTTGTATTCCATTCCCCCCACAACACCCGGTGTCCCACAAAAGTTTAGTTGCTTTCTATTCAATATGTTAGGATCCCCCCAATATTTTTCTCTGGCTACGCCACTGACGAGCAGTAGGTTAGTCTACGAGTGAAGTATTATTCAGATAGTCACTCAGCATCAAGAATAGCTTGGACCCCTAAACGATCTAATTACCACTAATTACTAGTTACTAGGGGTTTGTAGAACCCCTTTATCCTCTAATCCACATCATCCATGATCAACACAAAAAAATTCAATTTTCCAGAAATGTTTAGCTCTTCGTTATTGAGATTTGAAAACAATAATAGTAATTGGAAATGATGAACTAAAGCGTTATACCACTGAAACATAGATGTACTCTAATCTTTAAGGACATAAAGGACATATATAGTCCAGGCGCTGGCTTACATTGAGCATACATTAGAGAGGCAGAGAATTTGACTTCGGATTATTGTTAGGGGGTCTTTAATGTATATGAAACTCGATGTCGTCACGTCCCAGGGTGGTCGACAGCTTAGAGGGGGAGGGGGGTAAGTTGTAAAAAACGCGCGCTTATAAAATCGCCTGTCCTGCAGTTATTAACTATTCATAGTACAGCTTTTAATTTTTTCTCAATATATTATTATGTTCACATAACTGGCTTTTAATGTGGTCCTCTACATTTTTGCGATAAACCGCATAGTTTTTCCGTAAAAAAATAAAATATCTCGAAAAATGTATTTTTTTATTATGGACTTTTTGTTATTTCTTGAATATTCAAGTCGTTAGCCGACCTAGGGGAAAAGGCTCCTAATAAACGTTGTAGGCCGTTTCTTCCTGAATCCAATAATATATATAGTTTGGGGGTTACTATCATAGATGCGGCGGTGGGAGGGGGATAAGTAGCACTGTTACGCTGCGGCGCGGTCCTCCCCCATGATTAATGCCCGTAATGGACTGTCTATCGTATCGCTCCTACTAGTCTATGCATTCAAATGATGTATTTCAGGAACGCTATCTTATGTATTTTCGGTCGCTGAACAGGATTTTTCAACTCTCAAGTCTCAATAATTGATAATTCTCATCATAATATACAAATTATGGTCAAAATTACAAACTTCATCTCATTCTGCAAGGAAACTAAGAAATTACTGTTTGAAATAAACGAAACTTTGGTTTCAAGAAATATATTAAGATAGAATAATGATAATATTTATATGAGTTTATGCTTTATTGTTTTTTATTCAAATTAATCTATTGTGATACGCTGCAGGCTAAATTATATTATTAATTGCACACTGGCCACGCTTACTTGATATAGTGGTCAGTTAATTTCCAAGAAATTTGTGGAATTTCTTAGTTCTTTATGGTGGAAATGGAAATCATCATTCATCCATTATCATAATGATTATGTTTGGTATGAAAATGTTAATCTTTCGTGAATCTTCAGTTTGTCGTGAACTTTTGAGAAATTATATCCAATATAATAATAGATATGTGTCAAATCAAAATGAAATGAAAATTTAAATATTCATTCATATTATTTCTAACAGTATTATTATAATGATATTCCACTAACTTTTGATTGATTCATCCATTATGGTATTCCCGTTCAGACTGTTTTGAAATGGTAACAAGTTATTCAGTATCAAAATTAGGGATTCGAATAGTTTTGGGCCATGCCTGTTATTCTTTCCCAAACATATTTATATGATTTGTAATTTTATCCACAAATGAATGAATGAATGTATGTATTCCTGCATGTAGCTAACGTATGGATTATTCCTTTATAGATTCTTGCATGTCACATTAATAAATCTCTGCCACAGATTTAGAAATCAAGTCTCGATGGTTTGGAGAGCATATTATTGGAGTGATTCTTTTACCCTGCTGCTTCTAATATGTTCACTACCTTTGTTTGATTTTAGACCATAGACATGAAAAGCTATGTCCACCTGTATCACTCCATCTTTATTGAGAATTTTGATATAACACATTCTAGATATAACACAGACTCCATAACATAGTTTGTGTGATTGAATGAAAAAAGTATGGGATCTTTTCTCGTATAGTTTCTATGTGCAATACCAGAGTCTTTCCTTACGAGCATGAATACAATTTAAGATAATACAAACTATGTTACAATAATCAGTCATAAATTTCAAGTAGTCATTGATTTTGCATTGTGATTCTAAAAAAACTCCACAAATAGCTCCTGACTTCTTTCAAATATACTTTACAATCTCTTATATTTGAACCGTTCATGAGTCCTTGTAGTTGTTTCATTGAATTGATTGCTTGCTCTCACACCTTAATTATACTGATCTCCCCTCAATAGATTTCCAACAGTATTCTCTCCAAATAATTCAGATTCAACAAAGATATCTCCTGTTCCACTTTCATTCAAGTACCACCCCAAGACAATCAGTCAAACTCAGCCAGATGAAAAGTATCTATTCGTAGATATAAGTTACAGAAATCAGTTGATAAAGCTGCGTTTACAGCTTTATAGACTGTAAAGTCTATAAATCTATAATTTATAAGTCTATAAATCTATATCTAAGTCTATAAAGTCTATAAATCTATAAAACTTTATAGATTCTATTAGATTGAACGGAACTTGACAAACACATATGTCCATCATGTGTCTATCACCGGAGATTTAAAAAAATCAGAAAATTATAGACCGATAAGCTTGATAAGTAACCTCTCCAAAATATTAGAGAAAATAATAAAAAACAGAATTATGAGTTTTTTAGAAAAAGAAAATATAATAAATGAAAAGCAATTTGGTTTAAAAAAAAGTCTACTAAAGATGCAGTCATCCACTTGAACAAAATAATTTTTGACAATTTTAATAGCAATAGAAAAACTCTTGCAGTGTTCATGGATCTATCAAAAGCTTTTGATACGATACCTCACAATATATTATTAAACAAATTAGATAGGGCTGAAATTAGAGCTACAGCAAATGATTTATTTTCTTCATATTTGACTGAAAGGAAACAATACCTACATCTTCAGGGTCAAACTGATATTAAATATACGTCAGGTTTCGGCTTGCCTCAAGGTTCTGTGCTATCACCAATTCTTTTTTTGTTGTATGTGAATCACCTACTCAAACTAAACCTCCAAGATTGCACCACTCTATCTTTTGCAGATGACACTGTATTGATCTTCAGCGGCAAAAGCTGCGAAGAAACTTTCAATATAGCCAATAGAAACCTAATAATTGTTAGAAAATGGCTTCAAGATCATATCCTGACTTTAAATGCTGACAAAACTAAGTATAACACCTTTTCACCCAATATAACTGGACAACCAGCAACAGATTTAAATCTTAAAATAGGGACAACAAATAATAACAATGAAAACACTACAGATAATACAGAAGTACAAAAAACATTAGAAAGGGTTCACACAATTAAATATCTTGGTATATTATTGGATCAACATATAAAATGGAACAAACACATAGATTATTATTGTGCTCAAAGTTGAAATACCTCATTTACATTTTTTACAAAATAAATAAAATAAAAAACATAGACATTATACGGAAAATTTACTTTGCATACGCTCACTCATTATTTCAATATATTAATGAAGTATGGGGAGCTGCATATGATACACATCTAAAGAAATTATTTATCTTACAAAAACATATTATAAAAGCAGCATTAGGAAGACCTCGACTCTATCCTAGTAGGGAAATTTTTCTTGAATTTAAGGTCCCTACAATAAGACAGAATTATATAAAAAATATAATACTCCATATCAATAAGAATAAATCTAATTTTCCTGCACATATTACACCCCATAACACACGTCCTAACAATAGATTTAACACAGAACTCATTGAACTAACCATATGCAGGCATCAATTTACATATTGCAGCTACATTATAAATAAAATTCCAAACGATTTTATAGATAAACAAATGACACGTAGTTTAAGCAAAAGCATAGATTATTGGATTGAGCATAACATATTCTTTGAACTAGTTGTATAAAGTATAATATTGTATCCAACAAGCATTGTTACTGAAAACACTGAGCAATGGTTTTTCCATTTTCGCGTTCTTGAACCAGGTATTGTAAATGTTCCCACATCATCTTACAGGATTTTTTTTATTGTATTGTTTTATGTATTCCCTGTGTGAAATATTCACTTCATGATGGCCTCAAGACGTCACAGTGGTTAATTGGATTCTACTTTGTCATATAGTATGTACTATTCTAAAGTTTTTAATTTTTTTTCTGAGCCTTTGAGTTTTTTGTATATTGGTGTAATACTTTCTTTAGCTCTATTTAATTTTTATATCTCTTATTACTTGAATAGAATTGAAGCAGAATAAGTAATAAACTGCAACTCAATGCCAACACACAAGGACTCTTATGTTGGCAGTGCCGAATATTACATTGATAATATTATTGTTGTGCAAGTTACAATCAATGTCTATTTGTAGGTAATTGTATATTGCATACTTTAGTGATTGTATTGTACAAGTATTTGTATGTGATTTTTGGCAATAAATTCAGTTCAATTCAATGTGTATGATAAGTTATGTTCAATCTAATAGAATCTATAAAGATTAAGTTATATTAACATCTCGTTAATAACTTTGGTGTAAACGCAGCTTTAGAGTTGTATTTCCTTTGTAATCAAATATTTAGTCATATCACATGGGAGTAATTGGCATTATTTGTGCTTCAACTGTAAATTTATATTAAGAAAATATTTTACTCCTGTTACACGGTGCTCTATATGTGGTAGCCTATATTATTTGTTTAACTTACTCCATTACTTGACTTTCGCAATTCCAAAGTGATCATTGAACTAAATCGAATAATTATTCTCTCTTAATTGAATATCTGTTTTTATCGATTGAGAAACACATATAGGATCCCTAACAAGATGGTTTATCATTACAATGTAATCATAAATAAATAATGATAATGAGATGAAGTTTGTAATTTTGACCATAATTTGTGTAGTATGATGAGAATTATCAATTATTGAGTCTTGAGAGTTGAAAAATCGTATTCAGCGACCGAAAATACATAAGATAGCGTTCCTGAAATACATCATTTGAATGCATAGACTAGTAGGAGCGATGCGATAGACAGGCCATTACGCTCATTAATCATGGGGGAGGACCGCGCCGCAGCGTAACAGTGCTACTAATCCCCCTCCCATCACCGCATCTATGATCGGAACCCTCAAACTATATATATATCATTGGATTCAGGAAGAAACGGCCTAAAACGTTTATTAGGAGCATTTTCCTCTAATGCCCGGTTTCACCAACCTCGATCAAATATAGCGTAGCCATGGTCAATTAGATCATTGTCAAAATTTGATCACTCGTTCAAACATACAACTGTTCCACCAACCTCGGGATTGATCAAAACTCCGTCGATTTGAACATGGTCAACTCTTGTAGCTGTACTTTTCTGAAGTTGGCCAACATGTTTGCTGGCTTGCTATTGGCTACATCTGATTTTTATGGATAGAAATTACTGAGATATTGCAATTTTTCAAATGCTAATGAATTAATATTAGAAATTATTATCAAACGAAAATCAAAATTTAATTCTGTAATATAGTGAATATAGTAACACCCCATGATACTCAATATCAGGTTCGCTGCTGAATGCTCTTTTTACTTTACCGTCAGGCCGTCAAAAATTCATATTACTGTACTTTTCTTTGTAATTACTGTACTAATTTTTCTCCATATTCATTATTTCGGGGCAGGCCCCCTGATCCATCTTCTTATATACCCCCCTGGCACAGACGTTTTGTATAATCACACATCTACATTTATTTATAATAATATTTCAAATATGAATTGAATACTTTCGTACAAAGAATTTACAAATCACCATCATTTTTGACAATTTTTTTATGAACAAAAGAACATTCCAATTCTAATGAGATACATTGGTTGATGTAAGGATTGAATAGCATAGGCCTACTGTGTGATAGAAGAGTAAAGCAAATCTTTTTCAAAATCTTCCTTCATTTTCTATACTATAATAATTTACTAATAATTAAAGGATTCCGAGAACAAACCTAAGAAAAGCAAGAAAATTGATCGAGCCAGTCTTTTGACCGTGTTCAAATAATTTGATCGCCCGTTCGGCGGCAGTCAAAATGTGTGGTGCTGGTGGAACGAATTATTTCTGATTTGACCAGCTGATAGACTATAACCATGTTCAAATTCCTTGACCAAGGTTGGTGAAACGGGGCATAGGTTTGCTACCCACGTCTGTCATTGGACGAAGAATAAAATATATTATACTCTTTTCTATCATTTAGATAATTTTCTATTATTATTTACTAACTTCGCACAGTTGCAAAATATTGTTTGTCAACCATGTAGAAATATACCAAACTAGACTATGAAATATACCATGAAACATACTATGTAGACAAAGAACTACTAAAATATCTCATCTCAATTATAGAAAGGCTAAAGGTACACCTTGTAAATGTATTTCCAGTGGACATTAAATACAATTATTGAGACAGTGTTATATAATATTCCCGTAGCTTGAAAATGGCATCTGGTTGAGGACTGTAAGTCCATTTTCCACAGCTAGGGGTCATTAGAAAAAGAGAACAATGTACTGTTTGCAACGGAAAACACGCTTTCCCACCATATATAGTATATATTTCGCACCCAGAGCAGAAAATGAGATTTTTCCTACAGATACCCTGAAAAGTGACCATTTGTGCACTGATTGCAGGCTGCAAAGAATCACTTTTCCGCACTAGTGCGCAAAGTGAGTACTTTGCGTACTCCAGATTTGCAGCATGACAACGCAAAATAGTTAGTAGGTTATATGGAGCACCAGTGCAGCAAAATCAAAATTAAGTTGGTAACAGTGACTGCTGTGGCTGCTATAGTGAGCAGAGGTGCAACGAAGCACAACGCGCTAATTATTAAGTAGATATTATAAACCAAGGACAACGACAGCACAGTGCCACCACAGCACACACCACACAGCTGCCCCCCGCCATTCAAACACTACTACATTATTCAGGCAATTTTACCCATAATTACCCACTTTTCATATTCAATGGTAACTGTAGGAAAAATTTAATGTGAAATACGTGCGCAAAGTTCGTTTGCTGCACTCAAGAAACCATTCCGCCCTCGCCTACGGCTCGGGCGTAAACGTTTCTTTCGATGCAGCAAACTGTCACTTTGCGCACTAGTTGCACAAATAACTATTTCCGGCTCAAAGTCGGTTTTCAATTCCGAGGCTGTAAGCCGAAAAACATTGAGAGCCGGAAAAACATTTTTGCCCGTGGTGCGGACGCTATTTTTCGCCACACACAAAAATAAACATTATATATATATATATATATATGAGAATAGTTGTTTACTAAGCACTTCCGAAAGCAGAAGTGGAAGGTGATAGCTCTAGCAAATCTGAGGTAATCTGAATATCAGGAAATTGTCCAAGTATTTTTATTTTTTATTCTGATTTGTCTAAATAACCTAAAAGATGATGTTCAATTATGTGGGAGGTTGAGTTTATACTTTTTTATTCTTTCAAATGACAATAAGATGATATTATTATAAATGTTTTAATTATTGAATAATGAACACAAATAATGAAAAGTTTTTTGATCACCTTTCTTAGTTCCATGTTAGCGGCTGGAAAGGGTACTCTTTCCGGCCTAGGCCGGAAAGAAACCTGTTCCGACGTCAGACGAGAGTCGTCTGCAAACAATGTCTTTCAGATCTACGTAGGGACTGGAAAACAGCTGCTTTCTGTGCAGTGTGGCGGAAAATATATTTAAGAATAAAATATATCACATAACCCACAATATAAACAATAGTTGACCGAGCGTAGTGAGGTCTATGTTTTAACTCGGATTTTCTTTTGTCTGTATGTATGTAACGCGATTACGGCCAAACGCGTTGATAGAAATCGATGAGATTTGCAGGAATATTCCGTTTTTCAACTGAGCCTCAATGTATACACAAGGTTTTTTGAAATTTTGCATTTCAAGGATGATATGAAAAGAAAAGCAATTGCTCAATACTCTGATATCACTATATATATATATAATCTACTTTTAAGATAGGATCAATCAGAATATAGAATTATTTATAATCAATCAGCTGACAAGTGGATTATTCATGGCATGCATTACACATAATTATGTCTGGCCGTGTCTATTTCTATAAGGTAGGGTTTCATTATTTTTCATGATGCGTGCCCATCAGTATAAATATTCTCACATTCGAAAAACAAATTTAATAGGTGATTGAAAGTAAAATAAAAAATGATTAAATGAACTAAATAATGCTGAAGAAATTATAATATTCTTGATTGAAAAAAAATTTGAAATAGTTAAGAAATATTTCTATCAGATGGAAAGATTATCACGGAACTGGATAAATTATCTTTATATGGGATACTAATTTAAACGTGAACTGAGTTTATTAAGATAAGTCAGTTTTTGATCTTGGAGAAAACAAATAACAGTTTTTAAGAGTAAATTATGATTCAACTGAATCAACTAGAACAGGTGACAAAACTACGTGAGGTCTACTGTTCACAGAACTACTAGTAATACAATATGTTACAAAAACGTTGATCATATATTACAGTTATAGTCAGTATTTTGTTCATCTATTTGATTATTCTATACCTATTTTCTATATGGAGCTTTTGAGTATCATAAATCCTTAATCCTGACTGAAAAATAGTCCTATTTCCAGACTAATTCTAGACTCCATTTCTATTGATTTGAGCTCTAGTCATGAAATAGCTCAAAGATGCTTGACTACTTAGGATAGGTGGGTCTACTTGATAGACTGCACATTATTTACCTGAAAATTGACTAGACTGTGTCTCCTATGTCAGTCAATACAACGAACGCTCAGAAAAGGTAAAGAGAGAAATGTTTGAAGCACAATGTTTGAATTTGAAATGGTGTCGTAATGTGCATATTGATGTTTGTTTCCGCGGTATTATCAGAGTATATCAAATGCGACTTTTGAGCCACTCTCATCTTCTTAGAACCCCTCATATTTATTTCATATAAATTCAACCACCCAACCAGCCTAAACACAACTGCAAAGTTAAAATTGGTGTTACAAGCCATTCCCCTGTAATTTTTAGTTAACTGTACTGCTTCTCTGGCCATTCACTATCCGACTGGTAGCCCAACTTTGTGAACCAGTAGTCGGATCGTTCCACCACTCACGATTCAACTCACGCTCCAGTTTGCTCTCCATCTTCAATCTAATCGATGTAAACAAAGCCTAGTCGGATATCGGACCTTCGTGTTGGATTCCTAGTTGATCCAACTCATCCGACAAGACTTCCAACATCCAACCACCCTATTCACGGTCCGATGTCGGATTGAACATTGTATGTTACCATAATTTGGAAAATGAATTGGATAGTGAAAACACTTCTATCTCTGTTTCTAATCAGTCAAATTCTTCAGAATTGAGTGTCATTTACGTCTATTTCTAATAATTGCCGATATGCTTATGGTGGAAGAAATAATATTGATCTAAATAAAACTTGAGATGACTTTGCTCATTGTTCACCTTGTGTGACTCAAATGTTGTCTAAATTATATAATAATTCTGAAATTTTTATTCAGTGAAAATAGGATAGAGAATATAGAATTGAAAGAGAAAGGAAGAGAAATAGAGAATTGAGAATGAATAATAGATAAATTTTCATACAAGATTGGATTGGGAAGAGGATAGAGATATCTATGCTATTTAGATGAGAGGTAAGAGAAAAGTGGATAGGTGATTGAAGATGAAAATTCAATTTATTTAATAAATTCAAACAATCAATTTATTTGTTTACAAAAAACATACAAATGGAGTTGAGTCGTGTTCAGTGTCCAGAACAAATCAAACAAACAAACATCATGAATAATTCATAAAAAAATAATGCTGGAACAAAACAATCACAAGTTGAATCACATATCTATATTACAGATTGAATCACATTTCACATATAATTTATTTTATCTCTAGAGCCTTCTCTTGCCATACGATCTTTAGCGAGCCACACCCTCATCCCTCGGCTTCTTCATTCGCTGTACACATTTTCCCGTTGAATGCAGGTGCATCTCAGCGTTTGGCAGCGGCCCCATAAGGTCTCAGCTCCCTTTCTTGAAGCAGGGTAACTCTCATTCAGAACGGTTTCACTTGAACTTCTCCTGAGGTGTGCAGATCATCTCGTAGGTGAAGTCGCCTCCTGCCTCACATATGATGTGCCTGACTCGTTGCTTCCTACTGGAGTCAGATAGGCAGACTTGTGACTGGTGCTAGTTGCTAATTCAGGATGTGAGTTGTGTTTCACTGGATTCTTCTCACTAATGCTTCTACTATTCACATACTTCTCTGTCGAGGGTTTTCCAGGAAAACAAAGCTCTCAAATTCCTCATTTTAATCAATTTTTCCAAATATGCTAGTGTGTAGGTGCTGTCGTTGCCAAAAAATTGTCATAATAAACGTATACTTCGAATACTATTATCCTTGTTCCTACTAGATTATTCTACTCGCTCTCAAAACCTCGAGTTTATTTTTGAATCTCAAAAACGCACAATAATTGGTTCGATTGCTCCTTGTACTTATTACTAAGCTATGCACTCTCCCTATATTCTCTAGTCTCAGCTTTACTCTCATTCTCTGGTTGATTATTTTGATAAAAAAATATTTATTCTATTACAATACTGTATTACAAAAAGTAACATTACTCATATGCAAGCTCTTTCGAGCATGATCGCTCATCATGATTTTCGGCATCCCTGAATGATTTCCCTGTTTGTTCTCTATCATCAAAGAGATTCAAATTTGACTTTTTTGAATGGCTCTCCAGATTATCTTATGACGCAGGAAAATGTTTCCTTTTTCAAGCGTTGACACATTGTCTCTGAGTTCTTGAGTTTCCTTCTAGGCATCGCCGATTCCCTTCGTCATTTTTCCACCATGTTTCTAATCACTTCTTCATCCGTACATACACTGTCCAAACATCCCAGTTTTGCCAATACATCGTGAGGATTAACTTCATTTTCCGGTCTCGGGTTCAATTACTCAACTCCACCGTTGCAATAACTAAAAACAACTAAAATCCATTCCCGAAATAAACAGGAGTCACTGAACTTACAACTTTCAGAAAGTTTCTACTATGAAACAAACCCATTCGCTTTTGCTAACTTGCAGCGTAAACAATGTTTCGCGATTACAGAGCTACGAAAAACACGAAAAATTCAACTAGGTGATAAAATATAATGTATTTTGAATAAAGTTGGGTGAATAGGTAGCTGTAGTAATGTTCGCTTCACAAATTATGTGTTCACTGAGTACCGAAGTACAGATTAGCACAGGGAAACGAGAACTTTTGAAATTATGCCATTTCCATAAAAATATATTTATATAACTGGTAGAGTATCAATAGAATGACATCCAGCATGTCCAGAGATGGATTTGAAGATTTTTACTATCTGGGCTATACAAAATTGGGGCTGAAAATCCCAATTCACAGACTATGTTTACATATTTGTGTCGCCTATTTTTCGAGTCCATTCAACCATGGATTTGAAGTTTTGCCTTTCCTAGACTATCTAAAATTTGGGCTGACAAGTGACAGGCTATATTTACAAATCTGTTTCACATGATTTTCACCAAAATTTGCCGCTCCCTGAAATCTGCCACCCATGACTACAGCCCATTCAGCCCATATGCCCATCCACCCAATCTAGTTTTTAGTATGCCATTCATATTGATCAATATTCCTCAGAGATTAGAGTGCCTTTCACTTTTCAAGGCAAAATAGGGAAGAATGATGTGCTCTCATTTTTGCGTTCCTATAGCCTGTTATGCCTATTATGAAAACCCTGGAATGACAGTGATTTCGTTCAAATGTATCTTTCAGTTGATGGATCGATGAAGGACATGTTCGGTGCACCATATGCCTTGATATGCCTACAGAGAAACTGTTCATGACATCAAATAATGTAGTACATTTTGGGCTTAATCTGTGTTTTCACTGTGTGAAAAAAAATCGTGCACAAATTCTCTATCTGCGACAGTCATAACCATTCCTTTAAAACGCCATTCTGTATGATTCCAAATGTCTAAGTATGATCAAAAATGATGAGAATATTACAATAGATGAAAGTTTATATGAGCTGAGAGTCCAGAGTATATCATCCATCCATAGAGCAATTGCAATTCGCAATAAAAATTCTCAAAAGTATATTATTTTTCAGTCAGTTTAACCTTGCGCAGCTTCGAGTTACTTTCATAGCCCAATCCATCTATCGACAGTTAGGTCGGTCAATTTAGTCTTTTTTTGTTAAGATGAACTTATATTCAATCCATCACATGGTAAAGAAGGTACTATATTAATTAGAAGGTAGGTTCATAATAGTTATTAGGTCTTTCAAAATAATAATACTCTATACAACCAAACTCTCTGTGTACAATAAGGCACAAACTACTCATAGGCTATGATAATTCATAAATATTGAAGTATATTGCGACAAAATGAGAATAATTATAGTCATCACCTGGTTCTGTTCTGTTATGAGGTGGAATTGCAATTGGCTTCTGCTGATGACATCCTTTTCACAGTATTAAAATGAATTATTCAATTTTCACAACCTGTTTCAAGGGCGGTTGATATCTATATCACATTTGTCAAGTATCAGAATAAGTTATCGTACGAATAAGACTATATCAATGTATGAAGAGTTCAGCACAAATTTTCTGAGAATAGGTTTCAGAATATCTAATTTTTCATACGTTATCGTCGTAGGAATGATTGCATAACATACAGGCTATCAATCACAACTAATAAACCACAATTTAGAGCGATATTAGACACACGAAACAAAAATGCCACTTCCTGTGTGCCAGACTGCTTCAGATGTATAGTCGTCTATGTCTTGACTTGATAGTAATTCAACAGAACCAACCTATCTAATTTTGTGCTTGGCTGGTTTGAACTAAATACACCTCACCTCTACGCTCGTTACATAAACGTAGGCTTACCAAATTAATGATAATCAGTGTGTATTTGACTGTTGATTTGTTCAAATTACAGTTTACAATTAACAAGCTTTTGTACCTAAAAAGCGAGAATCTGTGTGATGGAGCTGACCTTGCGTGGAACTTTGACAAGTACGGTAAGTTTCCTGTCAGTAGTTCGATTATCAGTCGGCAGGTGGCGCGAATTCAAGTAAATCGCTTAGTTGAAGCTCCAAGTACCTTCCACTGATAGTAGAGAACAGCAGGCAGCTCTTCACACATCAATCCAGTGTGGACCGCGCTACACCTGTCTGTGTTTGTGTACAAGTAACAAAACAACTCTCACGGCCGGTAAGTGCTTTTCAAAAATATTTCCACCTAATCTCAATATTGTTTAAAAATCGAAGTTGAGTGAATCTCTTTTATTCATATTGTACAATACGTGCTATGAAAACTCACATTTTAAATTTCATTGCACGTTTTCAATAGTGTTCAAGAGCACATGTGTATTCTTTGCCAAGTTTTCTACGGTAACAAGTAGTATTTTGCGTGCTTCTTACATATCTTTTGAATAATTCATTCCCCTAAAGCTCTCACCTATAGCTCTCGTCTACTTCTCCTATCATAGCTTTTTTATGATATTTCTCATGGAAAACACCTTCATCTCCATCGAAAAATCTATATTTTTCAACTCAGTAAACTCTTATTATCATATCAAGTTAATGATACTTATCAATGCATTCTCTTTCCTATATAAGTATCTATTTTGATGAGTTTTCTTCAACTTTGGACAAAAAACTACAGTTTTACAGTATTTATTTGCTTTCATTCAATTTTGAGCTTTCACATCAGTATCGTGAAGTGTTTCTTGCCTGGGTTGAGAACGCTTTGAAATCATACTCCTTTACACAATATCTACCTCATATTCATTTCTAAAATGTATCGTAAACAATATTGTTTTATCACGGAAGATTCGAGAATTCCGTATTATTAAATACTAACAATAAACCTTCTCTATTCACCCAAGAATATTTTCACTATTATATGGGTAGAAATCTGTAACTTCATTTTTTCTACTTGAAAAAACGATTGATTATACCTCATCTAATGATGATGCTAGATGGTAGAATTAGGATGTGACACGGTTTCCATTCTACCAATATTGTTCGAGCGATATTGTAGGAGACTTCCATTATTGTGCTCCAATTATTCGATAATATCTTGATTCTTATACTGATAGAATAACCTTCAATTCGAAAAATTCTAGCATGCGAACCATTGTATCAGATAAGTTACTTGGAATATGTTGTTTGATTACTCATTTCTGTCGGTTTCATAACATGGAAGCTATATAACTCTTACAAACACACTTTTACATATATAGCAATAATATATTAACGTTGTACTCCATTCTCAATCTGCTGCTAAATCGATCGTCTAAATCTGTGAGGTCCTCAAGATTCGTTTTATTTTTTTTAATCTAATACTTCAATTTAATACATAAATTGATTCATCGTCCAATTTAGATCATGTCAATCATATAAGTTGTCATATTTCATGAGATGAGATTATTTATTCTCAAGTCATATAGAAATAATCAGATAGTACCCTTTTTATCAAAACTTTTTATGTCAACACTAATATAAAAAACAAACAACTAGTTTCGGCTATTTTCAAGTTTTTTTCCAAAATTAGTTATTATTTTGGAAAAAATTGCAAATGCCTTGAAAGCCGAAACTAGATGTTTTTTTACATGAATGTTACTATAAGAAATTTCGAAAAATGGGTACCATGTAATTATTTCTATATGAATCAATTATACAAGTAGCCCTATTAAAATATTTTATTAGATTTACTCTCAATATACTAGTTCAATTTGTATTTTACTGGAGCTGTTCTCAAGGACTGGTTATCTCGTCAATTTGCTTCAAAACTCCATAAAAATATGACTTGTCAAGTTGAAGTAGTAATCCTTGAATTCTTATAGATAACACATTTATTTGTATGCTTGCTAGTCTAAATGGCTATTTATTCCAACATCCTATGGCCAAAACTATTGAATGACATTGGAGCAACTGCATAAATTTGAATAGGAATATTCAGACAAAGAGGATCTGACTCAGATCTTATTCAGTCTTCAGATCTGTGGTATATTATAGGAATATTATCAATGTACATAAGATTATTTTTATGGATTATCTTTTTCCTCCTGAGTACTCCACGGGAATCCTAGATGAATTGGAAATATTCCAATATGATATGCCAGTGGAGTAATTCCCACACATTTTTCATTTCATTTATGTATTCATTTATTCATTTATTGTATAAAATACTATAATCATAATACAATTATGACATTGGAGGAAAAACTAGGCTGAGCCTGTACTATTTCTCTCCAAAATTTTTGATAAAATGTTAATGTTGTCCAAAAGATAAGGTTATGTAATCTCACACTACTTCGTCACTTGATTTTCGGTCCAGGAATGATGATTTAAATTTTTTAATTTTGAAGGTTGATTTTATACTCTAAATAGATCACAGAATGTATCACAATAAATTAAAAACTTAAGAAATATTGCACTTATTTAAAAAATTTGAATACAGAATCAAAAACCTACTCACTATTTGTTATTTACAGCTGTCTCATAGGCCTACTGTATCATTTTTGTGCGGCAATAGAAACTTCCATGTTTGAGCAATGAAATGTATCGATTGATAGATAAGCATTCCCATAGTGGAAACATTTACCGTTCTCTTGTTGGTTCTCTTCAAATATGTTTATAGATTCAATAAAAGGTAGGAAGCAAGAAGCAGCTTGAATCTATACTCTATTTAGTATTCATATTTTCTTCGAAAATTAATAGTAAAGTTTAGTCATAAAACAAGAATGGAAAGGGAAAACTAATGATAGGCCTACTATCTACAAAATTCATTGCAATAATTCTTTTATTTCTTGAACAAAAATAAAGTGGCATTGGAATATCATAAAAGATCACATTCATTCAGGAACTTGATTTCATGAAACTTAAAAGACCGCTGAAAATTTAGGTTTTCCGGTGGAATCTTGAAAGACTCTTCTCACATTTTCTTAAGTCCTATCAAGCCACTAGAATGTGAACGCAATATTATGTAGGGTATATTGATTTACGGAAAGCGATTTGGTTTTGTGGTCGCGCTGATAAACTATCGATAAGATAAGTTAAGCTCCATGCGCATGCTACTCCTTCTGAAAGGGTGACCACTTTAAAAGCCGAACTCCTCTCAATGTCACTGACGAGAACCCTGGTGGTTAGAGCCCAACTAGAGCCATAGATCCACTCATCTCTCATCAGCATTCGTCTCATTAGCCCCGCACAAGCCTAGAGCTCATGTGGGCTTTCAGTAAAAAAATGACCTATAGAGCTAGATATAATACTTTTGGCCTATAAAACTACATTATAAATGTTGATGGAATAAACAAGTAAATATTATGAATAGTGAATCACAGTCTCAATAAACCATAGCTTCTTCTTCAGTCAAGAGTTTGTTGTCAGAGAATACTACAGAACTACACTCTCTTCACATATTAATATAATGTATGATAGTATATTTTATACTCTATGTTTGTGGTATCATTTTGCTTGATTGAATAAGAAAGACATTTGAAGAGAAATACCCAATTTCAAACAAATATATGTATTTAAAAAAACGGTGCACGCTAACCAATTCCACATCAAATTACTAACAGAACCATCGAGGTAAGGATGATTTGTATTATACGTATTCTATGTGCTTTCCTTTTTTTGGGCCTCGGACGACATCTGGACGGTGGCCAAATTTAATTTCGCAAGTTGCCTTTAGACTGTAGCTAGTGCATCAGTTTTTTAGCTCCTCAATATCACATGCAAAGGGAGGAACGTAAACTGATCAATGAAACGTCAAAAGATCTAAGATACGTGCCAAGGGAGTAACATAAACCGATCTCTAACGTATCTATGTTACATTAAACTACAATAATGGTTGCGAAGAGTTTGGGATGCATTTGGCTACTGTCTAATGTCGTTCGAGGGTCTGAGGCTTGAAGGAAGTACATAGAACACTACTTACAATAAACAATCGAGAACTGAATGCTTCTGTGAGTATATAGATAAAAAATTGGTTTGTGTGCACCGTTTTCTTAAGAAATGTAATTGTTTGAAATTGGCACAATCTTTTTGAATCATGCTGTATGATGAAAGTGATTAAAAGTTTTAATGTGTGAACAAATCACAAGCGATATTCTTGAACTCCCTAAAAATTCAAGTCCCCTCTCTAAACTAATACTTGGAATCAGAGATATTATGTTTCAAGTTAGAATAAAATGAGAAAAATTTATCCTTCTTCTATACTATAATAAAGGGAAAAATCGCCTTATAAGCGTACGGGATAGGAAATTCACGATTGACGCATCATCACGTCTGAACTACTGATTTAATAGACTTAAAATTTTGCATATAAATCTTATTTACCGATGATAGTTTAGCCTATTCTAAATTCTTTAAGATTCCAGTAGGTCAAGTTTTCAGTTTTTCAAGTTTTTAATTAGACCCTTGCGGAGCACGGGTTACCTGCTAGTCATGAATAAAGAGTGTGTGCATCACTCAGTCACCGCTGTCATCAATATGAGCGGGAGTTTCACATCAACTAGGCATATCGACAGTTTTAAAACTCTGCAAATCAAATATAAGTTTTTGTCTGAAATTTCTAGAGGAACCTGTTGAACCGTATCAAAAACATGAAATCAGAAAATGTTTCATGAAACATGAAATCCACAGTGAAATGGTTTGCTCTGATTGTAATTCTTAGACGACTGGAACACCCCTCGGAAATAAATCCCTTCTCTATCTTAGCTGAACCAGTGGCCGAAATAAGAGCATCTTTGGCTGAGTCGAATCATTAAAATATTAGAAAACGCACAGAAGCTTCAATTTTGGAAGTATTTTTGAGAGAATATTGATTCAGAGCCTTGAGCCTAAAGTGAGTGTACCTGACAAATTACAATACGGTTATATTCTGTTGTGTTTATTCACAAATCTGGTGATGAATGCGGTGGCTCCCACCCCCCTAGCCAAATCATGCACTTCCCAAAATATTCCAAATTTTAGAAGCACCCTCCAATAATGCAGTAGTCATTTATACCTCTGACCTTTTTTGGGACCACCCCAAGAATTATTTTCAAGATCCCCCCCACCATCACGAAATTCAATGACGCAGTTTGCGTCTTCGTCCTCTCCCTCTCTGGGCACGCCTGATAAATGAAGCATACCCATTTACCATCTAATAATATAGCATGAATCATGATAACTTGAAAATAAGCGATTTTAGTTTTGAAACATTTGTGTTTGACGCTATGGAACACTTCTGTGACACTAGTCCTCTCTTCGTCTCTTGAAATAGTCTCAAATACATCATTTATGATGTACTAGTAACCTATTCAGCAATATTTGACGAGCATAAGATGTATATTTTTGGAAAATTTCCATGAATGTATTCATGAGTAGTTCATGAGGCAATTGCTTTGAACATATTCATTGTGATGGTTGAAAAAAGCATTTGAAATATTATTCAAGTTGAAACAGACACGTGGCCTACAATGTCCATACAAAGGTCAGAGAGTTCAAAATGGATTTATTCTACTTCTCTCCAAAGGATTTGCGTAGAATGTTAGTTTATTCCCATGATAGATAAATACTTACAAAAGAGGGAAAACGCACATTTAGAATGTAATATGAAAATACTTTTAGAGTAGGTGAGGATATACATTTGATAAAATTGAAAAGCATCTCAATAAAACACAACTAGAGAGAAAACATTCTGAAGAAATAAAGATTTGAGAAGAGATTCCACCTCATGAATTGCGAAAAAGTGTACTTTTTTGAATAATAAACTTGAATATTATCATCGGAGAAGAAATAGAAAATATTCACACTGATATCAGAAATAAATGTTTCGTAACTATTTCTTGATGAGGTTCTGGTCTAGTGTGAACTGAAGCAGAATTTTCTGTCGACTCATGTAATGAAAATCTTCACTTGAATCATGATTTCTTTATGAAGAAGAACTAGACTTGAGAATCAATTATTATAGATTCAGTACATGGCCACTTCAACACCACGAAATCGTCAGTAGCAACAACAAAGAACTGTACCTCTATATTTCTAAATCATTTAACATTAGATCATGAATGAACCTCTTTAATTCTTGATTCATAACATACTACAGGAAACGATCATTATTTTGATAGATGAATAATCATTCGACTAGAAAAAATGAATTACTTTTAATCCTCATGTGAAAATTTATTTTTTGAAAGTAACATACTGTGAAACTCAGGAATGCATGAATAATGGGTTAACATGATTTGGAAGTCGAGTGCAACAGAAAACAGGGAGCAGCCTAAAAGTAAGACCGGAATTCATGACAGAGATGAAGCCAATTTTGTTGGGCTAATGGTTTCTGTTTTACAGAACGGTTTTTTCCAGTGAACGGTAGAAAAACGCCGGTGTTTTACAAATCAAAAATCAATGAAGCTGAGTACCTTAGCTCCAATAGGTGGAATGTTGGATATCAAACATTTTCCGTGAGTGAAAATAGCGCCGAGTGAGGCTAAATCCTGGGTGGTGTTTGAAGGGATGAAAGAGGATTACAATGGAGCGGAGCGAAGCTCTCGCCAACGAATTCGTGAAAAATATTCGTGGACTTGGATAAACTCCGAAGATCTTCTACAGTAGAATCTACTTGACGCATTACCTTCAATGATGTTCTTCAGAAACATACTACACATTCAAAAGAACTCTTCCATTTGTAACAATGTTTTACAAAAATGAACTATTTGTTGCAAACAAAAGGTTTTTCTCTGAAAGGATGATATTCTCTTATACATTCACTTGTATGAGGAATCGGAATTTCAGAGATTGAGTGGAGATCACGTTTTTCAAGAGATTATGGGGCTGTGCACACAGAGAGATATTAAGATATCTATACCATTCTATATCCTACTAAGACCGCTCTGAACGCTGACTGCTGTGTGTACACATACCCTTAGTCTCCTGAGTATTTATTTATATTTGGAATATTATTGGTGAGTTCGTTGTCGTAAAACTTATTTCCACTGTTGAGATTGAAATGAAATATCGTTACTCATAATTCCAAAACCTCTATAAATATTTATGCTGAAAAAATATGATCCTCCTAAAAAACTAACGTTATATTCTTTTGGCATGTCATCTCAGGGTGTGTATACATAAGTTTGTTATATTAATGACTTGATACCGAAACTACAGATACCAGCTATCTGTCTTACAATAATTTGTATTTTTTCCAATAATTGTAGAAAGCTTGTATTTTATTGAATATATTTATCATTTGAAAATACATACGAGCGCTCAAGTAATTTTTGTCCATACAAAGAAAATATTTTTTCAGAACTCGGAACGCCTGACCGCTCTCTGTCTACAGACACCCTCAATTGGAGGTTTATGTTTAAGCTCAACGTCATTTTCTTTGCTAAGGTCTTCGATTTTTTTCCAATCACCTTCATCTCCGTATCGAATACTCTTAACATTATATAATGTAATGAGACGTGACTCCTGTTTTTTGCTGCCTGTAAAGTTCGAAAGGTTTCAAAGCACTACCGAGAACCAGATTTAGTGGGCAGATAAGTAGCTTACTCGTAAACTTCTCAACTTAGAGCTCTATCAACTCAGTACACATGATTATTAGTCTAGAAGTTAGGTTGTTAATGACTGGAGTCACTAACAAGTTCAGTTACATGACTCATCCTTCCTTCCGTATGCAGAACGAAATTTAATTTTTCAAATAGGGGATAAGACTATTATGATAAATGAAATGATACTAGACTAGCTAAACTATTGAAAAGAAAAGATCCACTTAAAAGAAAAATATTGATCTCGTCACTGATATGATAGAACTTTTTGTTGTAATTCATCAATGCTCCATAGATAAATACTTTGAATTAAATAATCATACTCAATAGATCATTTTTATTATTTCACTCTAGAATACTGAAGCTCTAGGCACGCATTTTAGTCTGTAGGGCTGAAACGCTGAATCTATTTGAAATTCTGGTAATACTATTGCATACTGATTGTGAGAAAATTGATGCAAAATAAAAATTTTCCGAAAAAATGTGGTCATTCTTGATTCAACTGAATAACGTTGTAAGCTTGGAAGCTCACTCTTTTGTGATCTTTTTCTATCGTATCCATAATCCCAGTCTGTCTCTCTTATAATCTCGTAAGACTCGATTTTGAATTCAATAATATTTCGTCGCGTGAAACCAAATGATCAAACGCCATGACTCATTGTTCT
This sequence comes from Nilaparvata lugens, assembly GCF_014356525.2. Taxonomy (NCBI): domain Eukaryota; kingdom Metazoa; phylum Arthropoda; class Insecta; order Hemiptera; family Delphacidae; genus Nilaparvata; species Nilaparvata lugens. The sequence continues at coordinate 85,865,904 of NC_052518.1, read as the reverse complement.
CAATACGGTTACATCCTTTTTTCAGAGGATTAATGGCTGTCAGTGGAGGTTTCCACTCAAAATACCATTTTATTCATGAGAGCTTCCATCCATCCTGATCTTGTTAACATGGCTTCCACTTTTCCGAGGATTGCATCCCGCACGAACAATGCCCATTCAGCCAAAATCAAATCACTTCGAATCTGAACAACTTTTTGCTATCGATTTTTTCTGTTATAAAAGCTTTTTTGTAATAATGATGCAGTCTGTTACAGAAGCAAAGTCTATCGATGTGGAGTGAATCCGAAGAATTGAAAGAGGATAATGCGGGAAAATCCCCCAATGCATGACTGTGCTTTGAGAAAAGTTACAGAACAAAAGCAATTCTTCACTAAAACGGATTCATTCAAATAATATTGAAATTCAATAGACCTTATTGTGTTGTGTAATGCGTGCATTCACTCTATCAATATTCCCTTTCCTATCAACAATGCTGAGTATATATCTTTGAATTGGAGTTATTTGGAAATACTGTATATTCTAATACCCGTATGCAAATATAAGAAAATGACACACCGAGAAGAATACTCACAATTACTGATCTATTACCAATTAATTTTTGTTGTAAAAATGTTGAATTTACTCCATTATGTTTATTTTTATGAAAAGATTGAAAAAATAAGAGTCATTGATCAATTGAGTAATAAATTTGACCCTGCTTAATTCAATACTTCATCTAATAAACATTTATTCAAATAAATCTTGTGTAAAACACTGTAGACGTGATGTGTTACAAAAAGAATGCATGATTATTTGCCTGTTTTTACATTGATCTTATGGGCCATCAATTCAATGAAGCCGACTGCTACTGTGCACTTTTCTTTTGAAAAGATTTCAAATTAATTTTTTTCTAGATTACAAAGGAATTTCAATATCATCAACATGATACGAGGTGATCAAATGATTCCGACGTGAAGGTAGGAAAGCTATATCATTCCGTTGGTTTTTCGGTTGAGGTTTTCATTCGCTTTCCATGTTAGAAACAATTTTCATCAGCGTTGAAAGATGAAAAATGAATTCCGATAAGTCTTCTGATTTTTCAGTTTTTTCATCCACAGAAGCCATTGAAATTGAAAGATCGCTGTATTGTCATCTACACGGTGAGATATAGAGATATTCTCTCTCATCTGAAACGTCTGACCGCGAATGTGACTGGAACCGCATTTTCCAGCACCTCACTGAATTTCACTGAAGCACTTTTCCAATAATTATTGAACATTGATTTTGGTCCAGTGTGTATTCTTGCAACAATTTTGCTCATCCTGTGGAATTCCTTTATTCCATTTCAGGTATACTAACAGTAATGGATTACTATGAATTCGATTATTCTCATAATAACGATGAAGCTAAAGAATATTAATCGATTCTTCATCTAGCTTCTAAATACTCAAAACCCACAACATTCATTGATCAAAATTACCGTTGTTATACCTACTCATACCACTAAAAAGCTTATTATTAATATACATGTATCGTTCATTCATTTATTAGGAAGGAGAATGTATATTTAACTATTCGCAATAATATAATCAATAACATAGTGATGACCTACATGAGTTGAATTTATTAGTTTCAGCTGGAGTTAAGCAACTTTTAGTGGATTTTATGAATGAATAAAATGCATCATTCTGATGAAACTAGTTACTGGCGATGATGATTGAAGGTCATGTAGAATAATCGTGTAAATAGGGAAGGCTGAATCACTATCGAACAATCAAGAGCTCATACGACAAAAAAATCAATAAATAGAACAAAAGACTTATAGAACAAGCTACAAAGTAAGATCCTGGAGGTGGAGAGGTTGATTTCAACCTAACAATCTTCTATTAAAAATGTTTTATTGATAAAAATTACAGTAAATTTCACTTCAACATACTTAAATATACTTTATGGCTCTGGTCAGCGCTTCTCAATTTTTCAAAGCCATTTCAAAGTAAACGGTCACAGCAACATCAACGGACGTATGCAGACAAAATCAAACGTCTGCTTACAGACGTGAGCAGACATAGGTAGACAGATGGGCGTCGTTGGGCGTTGTAACATTCGATAACATGGAGAGGGATTTTCTTCAGTCTGTCTGCATTCGTCCGTCTGTTGCTGTGTGCGCTGGCCTTTACCATTCCATTTAATTGGAATTGCATCCAAGAAAAATGTCAAAATTAAAAATGAAATCGATGAATCTTCTGATACTGAGAAATTATTCAAATATTATTCATACTAAAAAATGGATGCTAAATTCATTAATTTGTTCATTAATGTGAAAGAGGAAGAAAAAATAATGTTGAAGAAGAATTAAATGACCATTGTATATTGTTTTTTGTTTAAAGCAGATCTAAATGGAGAGTCGAACAATTGAAACTCGCATAATTTCACAAGTTTTGTAACGCTTTGCATATAACTGAAGAAGAATAAAGATGTTCTTGGACAAGGTATTGAAAGAGCAGAGTTGTACAATGGTTTTTCATTGATATTTTTTCATTTTCAAAGTGAGCAGATATAATTTCTGTCCAAAACATCTACTGCAATAGGCCTATGGAGCTCAATTAGCTGTGAAATCTGGAAACACTATGAAAAAGTAGTTAGGCATACAATGAGACTACTTTGAACGAGATAATTTGAAACAAGGAGCTTGTAATTACATATCAATGAGCTCTGAATGAAAACAGAGACTTGAACTGAATTCATGAATCTCTAATATATATATCATGAAAAATATAAATATAGGAAGATTATGAATTTTTTGTCCAGGTTTACATATTTATCAAAATTCCTAATTTTTTTATTATAAGAATTTTGGCACAATTGTCTGGGGAAACTGCCTTAGCCTAAACATAAAAATTACCATTCTGATCTATCAAACGTAAAAAAAGCATATCAATATCCTGTTAAATTACTGCACTCTGGGATGCCCACTCTGCCTACTGGATGCCTATTGTAAGGAACTAGAGAAAGCCATTATAATTACTGGAACTTCAATCAAAAACTGCAGTTCTGAACAAAGTAAATTGACCCGATAAACCAACTCCAAACTCAGGTATCGCAAAATGTTTTTATTACAAAAGAAGATATAATCAACTTTATGAATTGTTTACATTTACATTTTCAAGCTAGTATCACTGTCTTTTATCAGCATGATAAAACGCTGCATGTCACGAGTCACGAGTCAAACTAAGTCCAAATAAGAACTCCCTACGCTCGTTTAACAGACTCATTCATTTGATGAGTCTTCCAGTCATAAACGCAAGTAAGAAATAATGTTGAAACCACGTACCTCTTCATTGTAATCAACCGGTTTGATATTAATCATATAGTTAACTAGTGAGTGGTATTGCCCTCTAATGCATTTAACTGACGAGCTGTGATACAAGCTCGTACTATTACAGAGTGATCAACTCACAACTCAGAACCAGTTCCATTATTTCAATGAATGGAGCGTGGGGGATAGGATAATAAAGGTTGAAGAAAATGATCTCTGCTCTAGAATCATAATAGATCTTTATTCAAGTATATTTGTCTTGGTAGTGACCAATCATAAAAAAGAGCAGGAAGTCGTTGTTGTTGATCAGCCAAAATTGATAACTTAACTACATAACTTAATCGATTACTCAACTCTTCTGTAATCAATTACGGTATATTTTTCAGCTGCATAACTGGCTCTCATAAGGAAAATGGTAAACGCTTCTCGGAAATATCGCTCAGAATGTATCCTGGCCTGAATGTTTCATCCTTGTCCGATAGAAATTTCATGTGAAACCATAGAATAAAACAATCTTTTAAGTTATCTCTGGTGAAAACTAAACAAAAAGTGGAAAAAATGATTTCGTGAATCACTGAACAAAAGTTTTTTTTTGACAATATTTCACACTTAGTAGTTCTTAGATATCATTAGTCATTAATTATGAAACTACAATATCTATTTCATAATTAAAGCTCTTCTATGATACCGGTACTCAAAAATATGCTTTTACTGTATTTTACTTTTGAGCTCCTCTGCATGAATATTCATTTTCTATTGGAGGAATGATGATGAGAGACTGAAAAATGAATTGACAAGTTTAATTACAAGGACTTGATTGAGTTCTTAGGTGAATTGTAAACCTGGCTGAGAGATCACCTGAGTGAGTTTCACTGATAATTAGCGTAGCTCGTCTGAAGTGATCCATTTCCAACGATGGAACCGCCAGTACATAACTTGACTCAGTAAACAATTGGCATAGGCCTACTTAATGCTAGGTTATGCATTTTAGAAATATTTCATATACGATATTATACTTAATTCTATGATATGAATTTCTATCATTCTTTCTCCACCTCATTGATTGTTCATATTTCTATTTTTGTATATGGGTTATCATAAGCTCACATGTATTTTCACATTCGCATGCCAGACTATAAGAACGAAAATACATCGTGCTAAGAGTGACAGATTTCTAGATAGAAAAATTCACATTTCATTGGAATAATCAGATTGAAATAAGACCCAGCATTTCAATAAATATCAATATTAGTTGTAAATCTCAACGTTTACTACTAAAATAGACAACTATACGATATTGATTAGACTCTCCAAAATCACAAAAATAAATATTATGATGAATACTCAATTAAATTTGGATGCTCTTGATGACGGGAAAGTGATTTACAACTAATTTCATTTCCACCTCTGTGTTGCATTGTCGTTGATTTCATTGTAAATCAATATCACAAACTTTGACGTGGTGTAGCGTTTAGCAAATTGAACTACACTAATTGAAACGATCCAAATTATTTACGATTGAATGATCAACTAGTTGGTTGCGGGTCTCCTATTCTATACAATCTCAAATTATACAATTTGATCAATCTCAAAAAGTGAAAACATTTTATGAAGATTCATGAACGCGTTACCATGATGAGTAGAGATTTCCATCATTCTTCTCAAGTTGGAGAGTCTAATGATATTTAGACTCTCTAAAATTAAATAATCTCAAGCAGGATAAATATCATGCAATATCATCCATCAAGAATATTATTACAAGTAGAAAATCTGGTAGATAATTTGATTATAGAGTAGGTCTACACTGTGATGAGGGAAAATTGCACTAGAATACTTTAAAACTCCTGATATTTGAAGGTGAACTGGTTGTTCTTCTTGAAGGAACAAAGAAACATTTAATGTTTCTCACGTGACAATATAATAGCCTTTTTCCAGTGTTTCCAATATTAAATGAAATTTGGGAAATGAAAATATGCTTTTTCAGTTCAGTAAATTCAACATTCCAAGATTTGAATTCGAATTGATATACTGTGTCGTTTTTCTATTGTAAAGCAGTTATATTTTTTCGAATTTCCTGTCCTTAGTAGAATTTATATATATATATAATATATATATATATATATATATATATATATATATATATATATATATATATATATAATATAATATATAATAATCACAATTTTTTCCTCCTCACAATGTAGACCTAAGTATAATCATATTATCTACCAGATTTTCTTCTTGTGATGATATTCATGATGAATGATACTACATGATATTTATTTTTATAAATATTTTTCTCGCTTTTCCAGCAGGTGGGTCATTAATATTCATTCCTACTATTCATTTCTGTATCAGGCATACAGTAAAGAGGTCTGATCTAAAGAATAAAACTGTAGTTTCCAAATTTGTCTTAGAATCTGTGATTTGGAGCAAATCTTTTGAGAGAATTTATTGAATAACTAATTAAATTTGAAGAGAATTAACTCAATATGAACCACATTATAACAAAAGAGACTTCATTTGGATTTAATCCAGGTTAAAATTAAATTCAGTTTTAACTGGCACTGTGCAAACGGCACTAAGAGAATGAATCAGGATTCTCAAGATGAGCATAATAATATATAAAGCAAAATAAGTTTGCTGGATTCATCATCGATCTGCTGATCTGCAACGAATCAACTGAATGCCATTCTGAATTTATCAGATGTTTTTGGAGATTTTCACAAGAATTCGTTCGTGGATTGAGAATACACACAAAAATTTTCTATGTTTATCATGATGCATATGGTTGAGCGGCTAAACGGCATGCATTCTCCGTCTTGAAAATATTTGCTGAATATGTTTCAAACAATAACTTCAATGTAGGTTGTTTATATGACTCTACCGTTCAATTATAGTATGTTTTTGATCACTCGTTCATAACATCCGTTAAAACAAACAGTAACAATAATTCGTACGGCTTCGACAAATCAATAGCGGTTCTTTCGCGCGTTTTGTTGTTTTTTAACAATCCGAAATAGCATCGCTAAGGTTTCACAACTTGTAGTTAAAAAGCTCTTCAATTAACGTCACTCCAACTTGGGTCTTGGGTCTCTGCAGTTCGGTGTATTGCAATTCACATGCGTATTTTACTGCTACACCAATGATTTTCTATTTCCACTGCAGTAGAATCAAACCGCATACGAGAATGGAAACTGTGTAGCTCATATGAAACTTGGACTAATTCTAAAAATGATTACTTTCAAGTATCAAGTAGCTAAAAGTCTCGTTTCAAGGTTTGAGGAATTTCTATTTCGGTTTTAAAATCTAAAATGCTTTAGTTTCTACATCAAGCTATATGAGACTGCAATAATATTGTTCCAGTTCGAACGGTTGTTGAATCTATCACTTCAATATCCCAGTGACATCATACATCACTCAAGCACTGCATTACCTTTTTTAAGGCAAACGCATACTCAACAGACAGACGAAGGATGAATCTCTCTCCAGGTGTTCAAATGTTGCAACGCACACATACCTCCGGCTGTCTGTCTGCATTTCTGCTCAAGTCTGGATGCAGACTTGATTCCACCTCCGTCTGTCTACTACTGTGTGCGTTCGCCATGAATTAGAAATTCATTTCGTACACATGAATTAGAATTGGATATATGAAAATAGATTATAAAGGGGTCTCCGTTAACAGTTTCCAATCTTTGAAATCTAATAAAATAAGCTGCGTGTGAGATATTATTGAGTACTATTGCTCGTTTAAAAGGTCTATCAATGCCATTTTGCATGAAATATTCAAATGTTGAAACAGCGGCTGTAGTGGCGGGAATCGGAGAAGTCCATTTTTCTACGTATTTATCTGACACACAAATTGGGCATCTTATTGATAGCTTGAGTAGTGCTGACTTTCTGGGCCACGATGGTCCACGGTTTATAGGCATACATATATGTGACTTAGCATAAGGTCTCCCCTCCAAGGAAAAGTTTAGCGGAGTAAAATCACACGATCTTTGTGGCCAGTTGACATCGCCTCTGCAAAACAGATGAGAATCTCACATTCAGAACGTCAATTGCTCTGGCACATTGAACCGTCTTGCCGTATTTTCCACATTCATATCGTTCAGTTCAGGCAGAGATCAACTACTGTATTACTATTCTTCTATACTATATAAATATATAATACTATATAATATGGTATTCTTTTCTCTATAGCTTAGGTGACAAGAACTTGATAATCAATAAGTCGATAGTCGATATATCCGCCAGTTGAAGTCAGAGAGGCCAATGCGTGATGACTGCCGCTGATTCTCCTGCACTGCACATTCCCATGTACAGCGACAATATTCCTGACAGACCTTGCTTCCATTGAGGGGTGTTGATAATTCACCATTAAGTAAGGGTGTTGTTTGATAATTTTCCGAACAATCTCCTCAAATTTGTCCACCACATAGCGACGGTTGCGATCAGTCCTCTCGGTAGAACGATTATTGCGACCGTACAATGAGCAAAAGCTCTTAAGGCATTGCTTGCACGAATTTTTCATAAAACAATTTTAGCATTTCTAATTATATTTGGACGCTATAACTTCTCTTGTTAATTTGTCAAGTCATACTGGATGGATGAGAACCAATATTTTACATGTAAATCTTCAATCATACGGCCTCAATCAATTGTCAAAGTTGGGAAACTCCTAATGAAAAACTCTATACATAGTGATTGATAAGAAAGAAGTATAGATAATCTAAAATAGCAGTCACACGCTCATTTTTTAATAAAACTCATCTTTTTCTATGATGTGTCTCTTTAATGTTGCCATTTAAATAATTAAAGGGGAAAAATGTATCATTGACCAGATACTAAAACAAAACCTGTGAAATTAAATGGCGTCTGTTTTTGTCCAAAGACTCTTGAAACGTTGTGAGAAGTTTTTGATAGAGTGCCGTGCAAGAGATAACCTTGCCTCATCTACCATAGAAGAAACGTTGATGTTTTTTGTTCATTACCGCTGTTTTTGTAGCAATGACGAATAATATAATTCACCGTTTGTGTGGCATTAGTCGAAATCGCATAATTTAATTTTCTTTATTTTTTTCGAGTAAACGTAATTATCTAATAATGCTGCGTGAATTTTTCGCTACAATTGAGAAAACGACATACCAACTTTATCACTGTATTGTTCGAACATGCCATAATTCGAGAAAAAACTAAGGCATTAAGGCTGTGCAAAGGCTTAAAATAAAAATTCTACTGGTAATATTTTTAAAAGTTTCTCGATTTGTATATTATCAAGCTATCAAAATGAAAAAGTTTTCTCAAGCAATCATTTTTTCCGATTATTACTTTTTGAGATATGAGCGCCTAAATTTTCAATTTTTGTAACAGAACATTTCAAATTCGATAAAAGATAATCCATTAGATTTGGTGGTTAAATTCTTCATGGTATTTTTGATTGTATAATACAAAAGTTTTTCGAAAATATCGATTTTTGAAAAATTTATTCAATTTACCAAAAAATAGCTCAAATAGAAGTTATTTTTGGTCATTTTTAGTGAATTGAATAACCTTCTCAAAAATGGATATTTGAAGAAAATTATTCAATCAACAATACCATGAAGAATTTATCCTCCAAATATCATGAATTTATCTCTTACCAAATTTGAAATGTTCTGTCCCAAAAATTTAAACTTTATGCGCTCATATTTCAAAAAGAAAAGATCGGAAAATTGTTTTCCTTAGAAAACCTTTTCATTTTCATATATTGATGGTATACAAATCGAAAAACTTTGAAAAATATCACAAGTAGAAAATTTTTTAGACTTTGCACAACTTTCTGCTCGTGTTTTTTTTCTAAGTTTTTCTATTTGTATATCATCAAGCTATCAAAATGAAAAAGTTTTCTCAAGAAAATATTTTCTCTCTGACCATTACTTTTTGAGATATGGGTGCCTAAAGTATAAATTTTTGGGACAGAACATTTCAAATTCGGTAAGAGATGAATCCATTAGATTTACAGGATAGATTCTTTATGGTATTGTTGATCTAGTAATACAAAACTTTTCTGAAAATATCAGTTTCTAAGATAGTTATTCAATTTACTGAAAATAGCCTTTCTTTAATTGAGTTATTTCTGGTAAATTGAATAACTTTTTCAAAAATTGATATTATTTTTTCAGAAAATTTTTGTTTTATTAGATCAACAATACCATGAAGAATCCATCCTCCAATTCTCATGGATTTATATCTAACCGAATTTGAAATGTTCTGTCCCAAAAATTCAAACTTCAGGTGCTCATATCTCAAAAAGTACTGATCGGAAAAAAATGTTATCCCGATAAAACTTTTTCACTTTGATAGCTTGATGATATACAAATCGAAAAACTTTGAAAAATATCACAAGTAGAAAGTTTATTTTTAGCCTTTGCAAGGTTATCTTCCCTGGACTCCCCATTTCGTTGCTTAGACATGTTGTGGACTCGCCTCCTCAGTCACAGGACCTGTCACCTTATAATTTTTATGGGCTACCTGGAAGCATGTGAATACATCAACAAACATGACGTAGATGTGCAGCGCATCAGAGAAGTGAGGACATCTATTCACAGCGTCCACAGGAGATGAATGTATTGATCAAGTTATCAGTTATTTATTAAGTGTAATACTATAATTTCTTATTTCAGTGCTTTAGCCTTCTGGATCAAAATGGTTCAGTTTTTTTTATTTTGAACATAAAATGGCACTCAAATTCTTAGATGTAAAAATATAATCTTCTAATGAAAATTTCACGCTCTCGTTCAGTCATTATCTATATTATTATTATTGTATTGATGTATAAAAAAGATAGAACTGACATTTTACAGATGTTATTCCTAGTATATAATCAATGATAAAATTATTCCTACATCATCAATACTAATAACATCATTACTATGATTTAATGGTAGCCCTTATCTTTTCTTGAAGTCTATGACTTATAAGCCACTTTCTCCCTCTTCCTGATCCTGACAGGAAATGTAGGTTTACTTACTCTCCAACACTCTCTTACTTACTCAAGTCACTCTCTACTTTCAGCACTAGAAATATATCACAGGGCTGCTGTATGATATAGTGCGGTCCACTTTATAATGGTGGCATGCCAAATGACCGATTCCCATTTGGTCGAAATTATTATTTTGTCGCAAAAGATCGAAAATTGAAGAATCTCAAATGGTAGAATTGAAACTTATACTTTCCCAAATAGTCGAATCCCAAATGATCGAAAAATTTTAATAGTAATCCCATTTGGCCGAAAATCTTAACTGTCGCAAAAGGTCGAAGATATGATTTTCCCATCCGACCGATTCTCAAACAGTCGAATCCCATTTGATAGAAAAATGTTGCAGTTCGTCGCAAATGGTCGAATCCTATTAGGTAGAAGAGTTATGTAGTTTTTCGCAAATAGTCGAATCCCAAAAGGTCGAAACTATACTTTCCCATATGGTCGAATCCCATCTAGCCGATGAGATTCGATCATTTGCGACAAACTAAAACACTTTTCTACCAAATGGGAATCGACCATTTGAGAATCGGTCAGATGGGAAAATCAAATATTCGACCTTTTGCAACAGTTGAGATTTTCGGCCAAATGGGATTACTATTAAAACTTTTCGATCATTTGGGATTCGACCATTTGGGAAAGTATAAGTTTCAATTCTACCATTTGGGATTCTTCAATTTTCGAACTTTTGCGACAAAATATTAATTTCGACCAAATGGGAATCGGTCATTTGGCATGCCACCAAACTTGTACTTTCCCAAATGATCGAAAAGTTTTAATAGTAATCCTATTTGGCCGAAAATCCCAACTGTCGCAAAAGGTCGAATATTTGATTTTCCCATCTGACCGATTCTCAAACAGTCGGATCCCATTTGATAGAAAAATGTTGAAGTTTGTCGCAATTGATCGAATCTCATCGGCTAGATGGGACTCGACCATATGGGAAAGTATACTCTTCGACCTTTTGGGATTCGGTCAGATGGGACCCCACGTTTATAATGACAGTGGAGAAAGATAGGAGAACAGCATTGCCGATTATCACTGCCTTGTGCCTTTTATATCTGATGTAATATCAACTGTTCATTCTTGTTTAAAATGATAAATTATATTTTTCAATGATTCAACAATAAAATGTTTATAATTGAGATCAAATATTTTTCAATTGATTATATATCTCTGAATTGATGAAAAACGATCTGGCAACGTTGCGGAGCTAGAAAAGTGTGAAGGGAGTCCCCTTCATGGGTACCATATCATTAATGTTCGTTGCCTGGCAACCCTTTACAGAAAAGTTTGTTATCTTGTTTTTGTTCAGTCAATGATGATTATGTTTTGATTAAAGGAACGTTTATTAGAATTTTTATTTGATTTAGAGTTTGTCAGCTCTTTAAAAAAGGATAGCGCCAGCTGCTTTGTCGAATGATAGACAAAAATAGCAACACCAATATTAATCAAATACTGCCTTTATAACATGGACCTCACTATAGTAATGAATACCACTATATTACAATAACTGGTTGCCATACAAAGATACACATTTCAGATACACAAACCAACAGTCATTCTATTATTCAACATCCTGTTGATGAATAGTGTTATCAACATATCAGGATATAAACTACAATGGAGAGAGGCTTCAATGTAACGTTGGATACATAAAAGAGAGTCTCAATTACAGTGCCATAAAGCAAGTCACAATATGTAATATGTATATATATATTAATATGTATATTTGAAGTATTTTCAATTTAAAAATAATTTTTGTGTGTTTTGAATTGTAAATTGAGTGTGTAATATAGGAGAATGAGTGACAGATAACCTAGCTACATTTGGACTGTTGTATAAATTAGAATTGGAACCGCTTTGGGCGTAAGCCTGTGGTACTCTTCTGAAAGTTTTGTAATTCTGAATGATTGAATAAATAAATAAATAATTGAAATATTTGCAATAATTATGTGAATTTGAGAAAAAGTATTTCATATATTTGGTTGTGATATTAGGAACAATGATTTTATAATTATTAAGTATTTCGATAGGGCTACGATTTTATTATCATACAAGGATATGTAAGGATATAATATTAGAGCGAGATCTGCAAGTTTCCACACTAAATCCCGCTGATTTAGTGTGCCAAAATCTCAAAAAGAGAAACAAGGCACTATCTAGGAACCGGTCCACTGTTGCGATTCTTGGATGGAACAACTTTGTCATGTCTCAAGGTCTACTACTCACTTTTTGTGCAGATCTCAGTCCGCAGATTCACTCCATTCACTTCCGGGCTCTTACAGTGTGAAACTTTTTCTCGTCAATACCAGTATCTTCCACTTTCACTTGCATGTACCTACAGTCTGCAAAATATCAGCTAATTGGATGTTTGTAAAACAAACACACACCAAGGCAGGAATATGATCGTATTTCACGTTCGATATTTTTTCTTATCAATTAGTACTACTTCCTTTAGACTATGGAAGGAAATTGAAATTTCACGCACATTTGAAGTGGATAACTTATTTACTTCATTAAATGGTGGTAGAGCATTGTTGGAGGAGATCGAGTGGTATTTTTCATGTATGATGGCTCATACAGTATTGTTTTGTTATAGGCCTATATCATTTTCCTTCTACTGTTTCAATGTCAAAGGAGCTTGAAATGTGAGGTGAGATATAATGCCACCATAGAGTACAAGAATAGATGATGATTATATTATTCAATCTTTGAATAAAATTATGAATCGATCAAATTTAGCGTTGATCTTGTACTGACTGTGTAAGCCTACAACATCTTCCTATTGATGATTTATCTGTGATTGATTTAATCTGTGTTAGTCTGCAGTGGTCTGTATAGATTCTTTGCAAGATCCCTTTAGATTATTAGAAACCTTCGAATCTTGCTGGGACTAATTGAAATGTTTTTCCTTGGGCTACATAAGGTTGGAGGGGTGGGCATTAAATAGATTCTCTAGTATTTATATAGTTTAAAAAATAAAACTGTCTCTTTTTTTAAGAGAGTTAAACGTTTATTTGAAATTTATTTCACCTGAATATGTGTGATACATCGAAACTTGTTGTTTTAATATGTGTTTTTAATCTTTTATTCTATATTAAAAACTTTTCAAAATAAAGGGTACTATGATGTTATTTTATAAATAAAAATAAATAGCCCTGAATACATACATTTAAAGAAAAAAATAGTCATATATTATGAACTATAATATATAAGTTTTAAAAGGAAACAGCAATGCAGTTTATAGTTCCAGATAAAAATATAATCAATTAAAATAATCTAGTAGAACATACAGAAGCAAGTTAATATGTAGTTGATTATTTAAGGTATTATCAAGTTATTGGATAAGTATAAAGGTTACCTGAATATTTGTGATAATATATTCTAATATTGAATACTTCTATTTATTTCTCTGCTTTTTACAGTGTGTATTAAGCTTTTATGGGCCATGAGACCCATATCACACATGAAATTATTTTCCAGCATAGGATAACTAAACTTTGCCATATCCTAGGTCAGAGCAAAATAACTCAACAGAAGTTCTGGAGGAAGTGGAAGCTTTGACAAGGAGTGAATAATCATGCGATCGACTCCAATTAAAATCCATCGAGATATAATAAGAGATGAAAAATCATTATATAAATAGGAAATGAGTTTTTTCGATCAATACCTTTGCGAATTGATTGATACATCAAGTTTATTAAAAGAGTTGGTTATCGTTGCATTTTGAAAAATCTCTGATTTGATTTGCAATAAGATTTGACTTGAACAGTAGAACTTTTATATGCCCTCATGTAGTCTTCAATCTAAGTACAGTCATTTTTTTTCTAATTAATAATCTCTATGATTGACCGAGCGAAGTGAGATCTAAGATTCAAGTCGACGGTTTGGCATTTCTCGTAATGTTTAAATGTTTATAATATGTTGCGCATTTACGGCGAAACGCGGAAATAGATTTTCATGAAATTTGACAGGTATGTTCCTTTTTAAATTGCGCGTCGACGTATATACAAGGTTTTTGGAAATTTTGCATTTCAAGGATAATATAAAAGGAAAAAGGAGCCTTCTTCATACGCCAATATTAGAGTAAAAATCATACTATAGAATTATTCATCATAAATCAGCTGTTTAGTGGACTATAATACTGCCCGTTCAAAAATATCAAACATCTTGAAAATGTATCTTTCCATCAACGCTAGTAGACAGTTGACTATAATACTACCCGTTCAAAAAACATCGAACATCTTGAAAATTATCTTTCCATCAACTTTGTAGACAGTTGCAGCCAGACCTGATAACAGCGCTCACACTCACATTCCGGGACGACACGTCACGGTACGATAGGACAGAAAGCTCTATGTTTATTTAGGATTTTTTCTAGACATTTTAAATTGATAAATTATTTATTAATTTTTGAGGAAATATAACAACAGGTCAATGTAACTTACTGAGCGCGAGGTCTACTGTTCACAGAACTACTAGTATATGTTTATTTCAAAAAAATCATAGACTGAATTGGATTATAGAATTTTATTTGTTCAACATTTAATTGAACGAGCTTAGCGAGAGTTCCTACAAATGACTAGAGCCTCGAGTCGTTGTCCGTTTGTTTGTTCGACGATTATTTTGATTGCTTCCATCAAACAACTTTAAATTCTCATCACATATTTCACAACCATTATACAGTAAATCTAGTAAACCGAGTTTGTAATTTTCAGGTTGAGAAAACATAGGCACTTAAAAATGTCAACAGAAATGCCAAAGGGACATAGTGAAGAGCTCCGAGACTGGCTAGCAACTCAGCCACATCTTCCTCCAATATCAGGTAAGCACCTGGAAAATATAAATAATTCTATTATTTCTTGCTCAGACTTTAGATTATTCAATTTCACATTACACATCCACTTACTAACTGCCTATTGTAGAGTATTTCCAAGGTTGATATCAGTTGATGTAACTTGCACGCGACTTACCTAACGGCTTATGATGCTTGAATGTTTTCATGTTTTAATGTTGAGTATAGAGTCGCAATTTATCTCAGCTCCTGGTACTTACAAAAATAAATTGAATCAACAATAAGCTGGAACAAAACCTAAATAAATGTTTATCTTTTTAGAGCGAATAATTTTAAGATTTGAAAGAGCTCTTACAAATTCATTTGTGAAGTTTTTTTCAAACTGAATTTTAGATTGATATGTCCTGATGAATTGATGAATTGTTTATAGTGTGATATGTGATAAGCTTTGAATAAGGGCTACAGGTCAATCACTAATATTGTTTATGTTTTACAACGTTACTAGCTTCAATGTCCTTGTATTAATAATTTGATATTGAACTTCAAGAAGTTCCACTTCAACTAACAGGACTACAATATTCTTGAAATAATATATAATATAATAATTGATGATATTATTCAATGATTTTTTCAAATATTTTTTTTTACTAAATAAAACTGTAGAATTTGACGATATATGTGTGTTTTTATTTCATTTTTTGAAAGAGCTCTTACAAACTCGTCTGAGAAGTTGTTTTCATTTTTCAAGAACTGAATAAATCTAGATTTATATGTTCTGATGGAGTGTTTAAAGTGTTGAATGTGATAAGCTTTGAATAAGGGCTACAGTTCAATCACTAATATTTTTATGGATTACAACGTTACTATAGCTTCAACTCGGTTGTATTGATAATATACAACTTCAAAAACTTTGATCCACTTTAAATAACAGGACAACAATATTTTTTAAACAATATAAAATAAATAATAATTGATTATATTATTCAATGAATTTGAAAGTGGTCTACGGCTAGGTGTGTTATAAAACATCAATCTTTAAAAAAGAAGTTGGGATTATTAATATAAATTGAACCTATCATTGAATGCTGTGTATTTTATTCTATAAATTATCGAGCTTGGACAAATTCTACTGTTAAAATAAATATAATGCAAATCAAGTATAACATACTACTTGAAAAAGTGTGAATAATATACATAAAAATAACATTACAGTAGAAAGAAAGAGTGAAGTGTCCCCAATAAAGTTTTGGGCAATAGCCTGTTTTTTCTTCTCCGATCATTGTATTGTTTGTGCTAACCTAATAAGTAAATAAATAAATATAATATATATATATATATATAAAGAATGAACAAAATATATTATGAATGTACTATACATGCTTATGAAAGAGACATTGTCAAATTGTTTAACAACATCAGTGAGCAAAGATAATAATTATTTCCTACCGGTATGTCGTATGTCTGGACAGAAATATACAGATACTGGTATTCTTTTATGCTAAAGAAATTCTTATTAAAACAAAGTTATGAATAACTTTTAAAACTGAAACTTAATGAAAAAAAGAAAATCTCTTTTTTTGAAATAAGTTTATTATTGCAATAACAATAACTGACTGATTTCAACCTATAAGTGGAATCTCGGATATAAAAACATTCACTATAATAGACCGATGTTTCACTTTATAATAGAAAAGTAAATCTGAATAGTG
This sequence comes from Nilaparvata lugens, assembly GCF_014356525.2. NCBI lineage: Eukaryota > Metazoa > Arthropoda > Insecta > Hemiptera > Delphacidae > Nilaparvata > Nilaparvata lugens. The sequence goes on along the minus strand of NC_052518.1, from coordinate 85,849,081 downwards.
ATGTCTCTTAATTCCACTCTATATTACAAATTTGGCACCCAGAGGAACCAACGTAGGTATAGGTCACAAGTCACTTGGCCAATTTCCTCATCTTTGATGTGATCTCTATAATAATTTATGATAAGGTGAACCTTGGATACTTATTCCTATTTGATGAAATGTGGAACATATTTTATCTAACATAAGTAAGATAAAGTGGAACTTTAATTTGAATTTGTGACATGAGAATCTTGGAACAGTATAGAAAAATTAACCAATTGTACTAAAAAATAATAGATGACTCATCACTCATTTAATAGAGAATTAATTATTCATATCTAATCATTCTTCAAATTAAATGAATCATCTGTAATGGAGTTTGACATGAAACGCCGTTCTATCAAATGTTAGTGATGAATATCACTGATCGTGACTGAAGTGCTGCTACATTAACGAGAACGTGACAAAAACAATAGGTTTTAATCAAAATACTGATATAGAAACATAAATAATCTTAGTTTTTATGTCTGGCGATTGAAAAATAATGGTTTTGTTTTATGCAGCGATTAAAGATGAAGTGGACAATGATATTAAAATAATTTCTACTCTTGTATGGAGATTGGTGGTCTTCGAAGCTCATAAGTATGGTGAAAATCTGTGTACGATAAAAATTCAATATCGAACCAGTAAACACTATATCCATGAGTGCGTTTACGATTAGTGTTGCTAGATAGAGCACAAACACTTCCGTGAATCACTTCTGCTTCTGACTCTGAGCCTACAAAAAAAAGTTAATGGATAAATCTATCAATTGAAAAAAAAAATAATAATAACATATAAATCATTTTAATCTACTACAGTACATTCAGATGGACTTGAAAACTCATGGTGTCATGCTTGAAACAATCTGAATTTTTCATGATGAATAGGCCTTTTGAACTCAAAAATATTTATATTCAACAAGATTGACAATAAGTGCAAATAATAGGCTACACATTGCTGAGAAATGCGTATTGATAAAAGAGATCTATCATATTCGTTCGGTTGGAAACCCATTCACTATAATATATACTTAGTTAAAAAACTATACCAGATAGTGCCCACCTAGACACTAACTTCATCCAAAGAGAATTTTATTTTTCATTAAGGATGTGAAGTTGTAAAGTTTTTATCATACCTATTGTAGGTACTATTTATTTCTTATAATTCATCCACTCCATTGCTAATAAATATTGTTTTTTTCTAAATGGATTGAATACTGCATATATCTTCAAATTATTGTTATAGTAAATATATTGGTTATTTCATTAGTAGAACAATAAATAATATGTGTGGATTGTTGAAATGAATAGTAGAAGCACGTTTGATAGATATAAGTAGGCCTACTACACCATGGGCTACTGTTAAATTTAAATATTGTCATGAAGTTTTCGTCTTTTCCATATTATTTTGTTTTTAGCTGGGCTATGTCTGTTCGACGATATGTATCACTTCTCAATTAAAATTCAATGAGAATCAATTTTATTTATTAAGAAGCATCAATGTAGAATCCACTTGGTTTACAAATTGGGTTACACTTGCACACATTATTCATTTACTCATTTATTTTATTTTTATTCTGACAAATCCTCTAGGAGGCTGCTTATTTGTGTGTATGTTTGCACATACATATTTAATTATTGACCTTTAAACCACTGCGTCACCATACGATTGAATATATACTTATTTATTCTTATTTATAGGCCACACACATATTTGCTTGAATTCACAATAGGCTATATATCTCACTTCAAGCTGCGTGCATGTTCTCACTCCAATGTGAATGCATAACCACTGACAATTCACTGAGTCAACAAACCTAATAGGATTTGCTATCATTGAAAGAATCCTTTCTAACACTTTACTTTATTACGATACAGAATTATTTATTCCTATTGTGCTTCATATATATGTCAGTTTTTGTCTCTTGAACTGCAGAAACGGAATATCACTCTATTTTTAAATATTTTTCCACAGTTTGAAAAACATTCACATTTGATTCTCTTGTATCATTTTCTAAAATTATCAAGGTTAATAATTAAGCATATAAAAATAAGTTACTGAATAAAATCCAATTTTTTACAGATCAAATGCTGAGAGTATTCCATCATAGCTGCTTTTTTGAACTGGCAAAAACAAAGGATTGTATTGACACATATTATTCTCTACGTGCAAATCTTCCTGAAATATTTTGCAATCGAGATGTGAACAAGAAAGAGATAGAAACTAGTATTGGAAACATGTGAGTCCACTCATTCCTAAATTTCCATTGGAAACTAATGAACATTATTTATCAGATTGAGAATTTTTCTTATAAAAATATCTATGTGTACATTAATTAAGTATAACTTGAGGTACCTAGATTTCTAAAATAATTTATTATTTGAATAGTTTGGTAGAATGAGATAAATATATACTTATATTGCCACCTATGAGAAGTAGGCTATTTCTCTCTAGAAGATATTTGAAAAATAGGGTACTATGCTAATGCAAGCTCAGAGCAGGATACGAAGCAGTTTTGAGTCCCCTTGTATATGTACTTTATTGAAACAAGTACCTTTTAATCACTCACTTGAGAATCATCCTCTCACTTTATCTTCACACTAATCTATACTTATTTATAGGTGAATAGAAGAATGCAAGTTTTGTACTCAGAATTTTCTGATTTTGGAAGACAACTGAAAAAAATTAAAATAAACAAGCTTGATAAGACCCAACGACTCAACGCTTGGCAGGAATCAGTATAAAAAATAATGAGAGCTTGACGGTTGATGTGAAATTGTTCATTGTTCTTATCTTAATTGTTAGTACTGTTGGTGTATTTATCAGTTTCCAGTCAGCCACAATGAACCATAAATCTCAACAAGTTCAGTAAGATATAAAAAAGTGAATTATAAGACCTTGAAGTTCTAAGGAATATACAAATGAGAATGATGAATTATTGTACCAGAACTTATTGTTCAGTATTCAGGGAATTTCCCATTCCTGTCCTATCAGGGAGACAAAGCATAATATACGATAGCCCACTTCAATTAGTGTTCAGTTCAGTGACTTGAGTAATGTATGACTTGAGCTTATTCCTTCGACAACATTTTTTTATTACTTAAAATTTACTCCAAACGTAACTCAAAAAAGTGTGAATATGAGTTGAGAGTATTGAATTGGAAATATTTCTCTTTTGAATTTTAATTGAATTGAATTTATCGCCAAAAATCACATACACATACTATTTTATTGTTTATTTTAATAAGTGATAAATTATAGTGGAATGCTTTAATGACCTTTTTAGAGTCAGTTTATTTCACCTAATTCACAATAAACAACCAATAAAGCAGAAATGAATAGTCTGTGATCAGATAGGGGATGTGGATAGTTGTCATAATAAACGTTTATGTAGGAAAAAAACTCATATTAAAGTGAAGTTTTTTCCACTGAGAGACTCATTTTTCAAAGGAAATATTTAGATATTTTGATTAAATTTGATTTTAAAAGTAGCTGATTGAAAGAAAAGCACTATCAAAGTAGTAATTGAATAACATTAATTTCATTACTTTCCTGTATGAATATTTTTCAGTACGGTAACTATCTATTAATTTATTAATGTTTCATTAATGTTGAATATAAGCATATTATAGAAAATTTATGAATCTTCATCTATTGATGAATATTTATGTAAAAAGAAATTCATGAACGGTTTAATCTTCAATTTATAATAGGCTATATTGTATTATTCTTCATTCAATTCTAAATGTTTGCAATCAAGTATGTGTTTCATTTCCATATGAATATTTATTGTGAATAAAATTTCTTCCAATCCACAGGAGGAAAAATGTAACTTTAGTGAGGTCCACGTTATGATGGCAGTGTTTGATTAGCAATGTTATTGCTATCCTTGTCTATCATTCAACAAAGCGGATGGCGCTATCTCTTTCTCACTTTGCTCTGTTGCCAGTTTGTCTTTTAACAATGTGGAATTAATTATTGATAAACAAAATATTTCATCTTAGTTATGAAAATTCATTATTAAATTATTGAAAAATATAATTTATTATCTTAAACGAGAATGAACAATTTATATCATATCAATGAACCTGTATCAACTACCGTCTATAGAAGGAATTGACAAGACAGAGGATCGGCAACGTTTTTCTCACATCTTTCTCCACTGTCATTATAACGTGGACCTTACTATAGATGTTTTTCAATCTAATAATAATGATTTCAATTACAGAACAAACGTGATTATCCCAAAGAAAACACCAGAAGGCTATCAAGTACTGTTCCAAAAAATCCAGAGTACAGATTATTCAATCTACAACTTTGATGAAGCCTGCAAGCTTTTCATCATGAGTATGGATTCAGTAATCAGGGAAGAAGGTCCCTTGCCAGGTTACATGATCCTCTTGGACTACAAAAATGTCCGGCTTGGACATTTGGCTAAGACGAATATGTCCACTCTGAAGAAAATGTTCAAGTACATACAGGTAAATCACACATATTATATTATAACATAGAGTTCAAGTAAAGTGTGTTCCAATGAATATGCCTATAATTAGTCTTATGAGATTAGGCTAAATGTATACATTTAAAAAAAACATCAAATAAGTTGTATAAATACTTTTTACCAGTGATGTATTGAATTGGGTAGGTGGACCTACTTTATAATCAGGTGTGAAGCTAATCATCCATTGGATAATTTTTAGAGAACCAATGATATTTCAATGATTAGGCCTATATATTATGTAAATAATAATTCAATAATTATTAATACATAATAATACGTATTATTTTTACAATGATAGTTTTTTAATGACTGTATTATTCTGAAATATTTGAGATATTCACTGTATGGATATAAGAGTTTTCAACATGAAAATACAGTATGGTATCAGGTACCAGCTTTTATTAATCACTCATTACGGTATATTAAATCCATGTTCTTTCATTGAAATCACAGAAAATCACTATCATCATTATGATATTGTATATGAATTCTTTAGATCGTTCTCAAATTTGGATTATAATAATATTTTCTAAGATTTTTTTCCATTTTCTCAAGTATTACAATGAATTAAAACTATTCTATTATAAATGCTTACAGTAAAAGACATCACAAAAACAATTATTGAAAAATTCAACTTTTCTATGCATCATTAGGAATACAAAACAAAAACATAATCGTGTATTAAATACATTAGGTAAAATACAGCATCTACATGTCATTCTTACTTGAATATGACATTGAAGTATCATAAACTGGTAATTATCAATAACTGTAAATACGACAAAAAGATTCTACCCTCCACGAGATTCGAACCATCTTAATATCGGATTGGGTATCTATCTCTTCAAAGAAATAAGAAAAAACCCATCCATTACCGTATTAGCATTGGAGGCTCAATATCATTAGATCATTACACCTACATTATATCCATCATTACCGTATGATTACAAAATTGATTGAAAAACAATACCTAAATTTTTTATGAACTTGTTGAGGTGTTGAATGATTGCTATTAGATATTGTTTTTCTGTAGAATAAGCTTTATAAGCGTTTGAGTCAGGTCTCAAAAGTGCAGCTACATAAATATGTATTGGTTGGAAATTCGTATAAGTTTGAATATTGTTATGAAATAAAATAATATAATATAAATGATGAATAATAAATTTATTATTATTTATAATAGGCCTATAAATAATATTATATTTTCTGGAATAATTATACGTTATGAAATAAACACTGTATTTTTTCTTTGTACGGTATGCATAAACCACTGCAGTTACATTTCTAGTTGCTTTACTATTTGAATTCCATTTCAGTCATTTTCACATCTCCAGCAGTTCATGAAAAAATCAATAATTCCCAAAAAATTGAAAATATGGAATGTAGTTAATTTATTTATTGTTACAGTCAATGAGATTTTGATAGAAATGTACATTATTGTAGCATATCTAAGGTATAATGATTTTATAAAGACTTATCTCTACTAAGAATAATTAGAGTGTGATAAGAATTATACATTTTTATATAACGTTTTTAGGAAGCAGCTCCAGTCAGACTTAAATCCATCCACATGATCAATATGAACTACTTTATTGAGAAAGTGATGTCTTTTGTGAAGCCTTTCATGAACAAAGAGCTTTATAACCTGGTAAAGTATTCTTCTATCGATATTTTTATTTTGATATTCAGGTGACAAAATTTTAATAAATTTGTTTCTTCTTGTTCACTATTCATGATGAAGTATTATATTGATTTATATAAAATTCATCAACAAAAATAAAGTAGAACAGTAGGCGTACTGGATGCAAAAACGTTAATTGGAGTATGATACTGATTACTGAATGTGAATAATAGACTATAGGCATGAATTCTCATCAGTAATATGGAATTTATAGCTAATAATACATGTCCAAGACAAACTTAGAAGTATTTTCCCTTCATATAACCAGACTTCTAAAAATTACATTGGGAAGTAGCCTACTCAGAAGCTAGTTGTATGAATCACTGCTAGATTGCAGATCGAGTATCATTTCTTCGGCCTTAAACCCACCATAGAGGAAGATACTCTTGACACACTACTCAAATCTTCACCAAAAAATTAAAGCTGTTCAATTGTATAGTAACTATTGGGTTGATCGAGAACTTCAATTTAAGAGTGAAGTGACGTTTAAATCCAAATCATCCGAACGAAACATCAATCAATGAGTGGAGTATTCATGGAGTATTTATTGGATGAATTATTTCAAAAATAATTTTTAAAAATATGAATCATAATAATCTCTTGACTTTTGAGCATAATGTAATTTCACCACATAGTTATTTAAAAATCACAATAATTGAACTTCCATTGCATCTTTAATAAATTTGTTAATTAATAAAAAAAATCTTTTAAACGAAAATCCCAATTAAATGCTGTAAATCACCCTGAAGACTTCCACTACTGCAAATATTGACAACAGGGTCAACAGCTATATGGAAATTTGATGAGCGCTACTATACAAAAATTCTTCCATTCTACTTTATTACTTCTACTTTAAATCCATTGTTGTTACTATAAGTTGATTCGCTATTGTACCAAAACTAATGATATCAACAATTGAAATATTTTTTTCCAATAAAACAGATCCACTTCTATCCGGAAGGAGAACTGGAAAAGGTTCACAAATTCATTCCACCTGAATGTCTCCCAGCTGACTATGGAGGCTCACTGGAAACCACACATTACCTGAAAGGTGCGCCTTATTGTAAATTCAAAATTCAAAAACTTTTTATTTGTAGAAACCCTTGAGGACATCAAGGGCATTACACAAGTCAAAGATAAATAATTCCTTCATAAATAAACATTTTATGTGTATAAATTCACTAATTAATTATTATATTCCACATAATAATTCTTATTGTATTCATCATGCCCTGAACTTTTGAAATGTGTGAAATAATTTACTCTCTCATGGTGGGTCGTAATGTACACTTTATGATAATGGAGCGAGATCCAGTCAAGATCCATGGGGATCCATGGAGATTCAGTCTCAATTAAAAACATGTTTCTCAAGTTCTATTATTTTTAGGTGCATTTATGGAGTTTTAAAATAAAAAATGGAATGCTTAAATGTGTGGAAAGAGATTTTTGAATTTTGAAAAATAATGTTAAAAATAACACTATTGATAGAAAAGCGAATATTTTCTGGATAAATGATCAAAAATAACATCTGATGTCCACTGAATATTATTTAAAGGTGATACATCAGTAGAAAATTAATGAATTATCCTCTACATCCCAAAGATAATAATAGATTCTCAATTATTTGAAAAAAGAATATTTTTCAAGATGAACTTGGAATACATATTTCAGTTAATCCAAATCCAAAATATCTTATGAGGAGTTAATAAGAAGAGTAGCCTATTTGAATTTTATTTTACTATTTCAAAGCAATAGGACAAAATGTAGATGGAGTACAAAATATCTATAGAAAATATGATTTACAGTATTTATAGTATTGCATATAAAGAATGACTGAGATGAATTATTAATTATATTATTTTCACTATTGTGACAAATTCAATTTTATTAGAAATGATTGAAGAGTTTCTAATTCTCTCAATTTGAAATAGATAGTAATAAATCAGATTAGAAGTTGAGTATTTTATGTATGGCATGAAATAATTAACTTGTCTTAAATATACTAAGTGTACTTCTAGTCAGTTTCATGAATGAATCAAGGTACTTCAATATTTTATTCGAGAATTCAAACTGATAAATCAATGATTTACAGAGCTCATTTCTTATTGAATTTATTTCAATTTCCAATAACTATTTTTTGGACTTCCTGAAAAACAGTATTATTATTGAAAACAAACAATCATTGCTGGCATAGATTAGCTTTATCAATTTCTGAATTAATATTGGATGATTTTATTGAATTTTAACTTTGTTTTCCTTCAATTCCAGATCAATACATTTCCAAGATGAAAGACCTAACTGATATTATGCTGAAAGAGGAACTTGCTTCTACTGTGAAAGAAAATTTGCGCCCGAAAAAGCAGAAGAAGAAGAAAGATGACAAGAAAGATGCTGGTATATCATTAAAATCATTGGAAATCGACTAAATTGAGAAAGAATAGAATAATACGGCAAAATGTTCTATCAAAAATAATTTTGCTCGAAGGTTTATGAAATATCTTTGGATATTTCTGCGCTGAATTTCAAAAGGTGCTAAACATTTCAAGACGTCATCAACTAAATTGACGCTACTTCATCTTATATTCTGTCGATCAAAAATGAAATAAATGTCAGTGTTATCAGTGTGTCGATTTGAGAAGATTCCATAGATTTTACTGTAGAGGAGCCTATTTGGTGTTTAGGATGAGTAGAGGCATATTACTATTAATGTAAAAACTTCATCAAAGAAAATTATAGTATGTAAAACATGTATGTTATATAAAGTGGCATTTCTAAGAGTCCATGTGATTTTATTGATGTTATAGTAAACATTTCCAAACTATCATAGACGTAGATGTAGGTAGGTATTAGTACAAATTTCTTGCTCAAATTCCCCATTCCCTTCTGAACTTCTTATTCTATCTGATGAGTTACCATTATTTGAATCATATAGAAAAACATAAATGTACAAAATCCTTGGAAAGCATACAAAGAAAATGTGGAAAATTATGATTGAATTTGCCATGCACATTGAATTATATGATTAGAGCAGTGGATGTTGTTGGTAAATGTAAAGTAGTCAAAGGAAATACATAGACAATTGCTAAATGGAAGTTGATGTCATAATACGGATGAATTTATTTTTGTTTAAAACGTACAATAATGAACTAGAGCTTCAAAATACTTTCACACAAGTTTTTTTTATTTCATCAACTTCTAAACACCTTAGTCATTCATTACTCCTGCACATTTTACGAGTGGAATAGGGACGATATTAAAAGTAATAAACAAAAGATTTTTCTTTACTTTTTATTTTTTTTATTTGAGTAGACCAACTTTACTTGAAATTCAATTTCATTCACAATTTAAAAACATAACTCAAATTAGGTTTACCAATATTTTTTTTCATTTTTCCAACGAAAGCTTCACGAATCACTCATTTCCTCTATCATTTATAACTATTTTAATAATCCGATTGAAATGTCACAAATGTTTAAGTAATGATCTCGGTGAAAAAATTACATTATCTTGTAGAGGTCTGCAATTCGATTTTATTTGCATATTCCGAAAATACCAAGCAATGAAATCAAATCAGATAAATTCCGTGTTTTTCCCCATATTTTACCTCATTCAGAATAATTGTATGAAATAACGTTCTTAAACTTTTGATACTAAACTTATTTTTCCCATAACATTGGGCAATCAAAGCTTTTAAATTATTCAATACACGTGCCTGAAATATGTTTTTTTGCTTGAATATCTCATTTTAGACCAAAGAGTTAAGTAATTGTTGATTACATAAAAGGTATTGGAATATGAACTATTAGTATTACATGTGACAACTAAGTGGAAGATACACTGATATGAAGAGAGAATCAATAATCTTTCTTGATGAAATACCACAACGAAAACTATAAAGATACACATAGTGTTTCAATTCAACCTTTCTTGAAATGTAATTTAAAGTTCTCTGTTGTACTCATGGCATTCATTTATTTTCACAATAACTCTTAATATAGCCCACTGTCAAAACGCATTTTCATGGAAAAATTATATCTTTCCTGCTACAATCATAGTTAAGACTAAATTTTTGGGAAGTTAATATTTGAATTTTTCATGCAATCCAATAGTTTCAGAGTGAAAAATAATAAAACTCTCATTCTGGTTTCCAACCATTGGAAAATGCATTAATTTATCAAGTTATCCAATAATTCATCATGACAACACACAAATTAAAAGAAAAACAAAACATTTTTTTACACCAAAATTGTGAGTTGATTTGTCAATTGGTCCACTCCATTATTCTTCCAATTCCAAAAAAGGAAAAAAATAATTCCCAAGTTACCGTACTACTTAAACACCGTTTATAATTTGTATTGATATGGAATGTTTCCCATCTTAGTCTCATAATCGCATAATAAGGAGAAGACTTTTACAGTAATCTATCAAGATCCACCAATTAATGTACCCCTGATAATGTATAGAACATCCATAGCAAAGGAATGCGTTTAATTTTTAAAGTACCTGCCTAGTAACAATATGTCTCATGGATGTAATAATGCAAATCATATTAACTATGCTCGTGATTTACTTGATAATAGTATTGAATATTCTTCAGTCATTTATAATGTGTTATAAATGAAAATAATTATTAAAAAAATGTATTTTATCATTGATAGTAGCTAGTATAAATGTTGTGAATATGCTACTGTCTCAGTAGTCTGCAATGCACTCATGAATTGGTAATACTATTAAAAGTTGTAAACTATTGGATTGCATTTTAATCTGAAATGGTGAATATTATTGATATTATATGAATGATTGGTTGATTGTTTGATTCGAAGAGTATGTAAAGCTAGAAAGAAACAATGTAAAAAAATTGAGAAACTCATTCCAAGTTTGATTATTTATAGTATTGATACCTACTGTATATGATATGATTAGAATAATATAGTATGTAGAGGAAAGAAACATATTCTTATGAGCTTGTCAATGCAGGGCTGTGCGGATAAACATACCCTTCAATATAGATTGGGGTACCTATTGTATGTTTCATGTTCATGTTCATGTGTATGCACAAATACTATTCAATAAAAGTACCACATTCAATGTTATTGGGCTCATTGAGTTTCCTATTCCTTTTTGGTTATTATAACTCCCAGCATAAACATGTTATCACACAACAATAACCCTAGTGGAAGTGATCAATAGAGATCAATAAAAAAAATGTATTGATAGCAATAGGTATTTGGGCCAATACACATCAATAGGTATTGATGTGTATTGGCCCAAATACCTATTGATATCAATACATATCCATGAATATCAATACATAACCAGCTGTATTGATATCAATACATTTCCATGGATATGTATTGATGTGTATTGGCCCAAATACCTATTGATATCAATACATATCCATGGATATCAATACATAACCAGCTGTATTTATATCAATACACATCAATACATTTCCATGGATATGTACGGTATTGATGTGTATTGGCCCAAATACCTATTGATATCGATACAAATCAATACATATCCATGGATATCAATACATAACCAGCTGTATTGATATCAATACACATCAATACATTTCCATGGATATGTATTGATGTGTATTGGCCCAAATACCTATTGATATCGATACAAATCAATACATATCCATGGATATCAATACATTATATTGATATCAATACACATCAATACATTTCCATGGATATGTATTGGCCCAAATACCTAATGATATCAATACACATCAGTAGGTAGCCATGGATATCAATACATAACCAGCTGTATTGATATCAATAGCCATCTATAAGCAGCCTGTCTCCTTTATAGAAAAAATCTTCTTTTAAATCTAGGAGAGCAGCTTAGGATGAAGATAACATTTGCAAGGATTATAATATTTTAACCCAGCTGCAACTGGCATCAGACAAGAGAGTATACCTGTTTAATTATCTATAATCAATATAAGTAAATTGGATTCAGTGAATAGATGTCTATTGATATATTGATGGAAATTTAAGGGATGTAAATAGTTAAGACATGAATAATGTGAGAAGTTTGTTTATTGAAATAACTCATATGCATGTCATTTATCTATTAAGAAAGGTCCTTATTGTGGTGCTCCAGAATACTTTAATCTCTTCCTGTTTAAAGTAGCAATTTTTTGAGCTACATACTAGTTTATGTTACTGCACCTCAATTCAATCTCAATTTTTGTAGCATTCAGATTTTCCTCCAGGATCCGGTGTTTGAACATTTCTAGAACAAATAACAGTTCAACGTATACAATCTTTACAAATTAGAAAATAAGGATTTTATTTCTTGAATTAACCTGCTAGCAAATTTATTTAATAACCTAAAAATGTATTTAAATATGCATGACTCTCCCTCTCCTGAAAGGAAAGTCCAAGATAACACAAGAGCGTTTTTTTCACGTGAAAATTATGTCCTCACAGTTTTACATTATAACGTCATATTCTGGTGGAAAAGTCGAGAAAATCACATTTTTTCACGTGAAAAAAAGTGTAAATGTTCCAACTTTTCACGTGAAAAGTACGTGAAACTGAAACTTGAAAATAACGTTTTTTTTTGTTTCTACATTTTCACGTTATACTGAACTCTCAGAAAAGAACATGAATAAAACGGGTTTTTCTGCATTTCTTGTCCCACATTTGGTCATTTCTTTCACATGAAAATTTCCAAAAATTCACATGAAAATAACGTTTTTAAAATACATTTTTACAATATTTTATCGTGAAAAGATGGAGAAGGATTACCTTAATTATTCTGAATAAATAACCTTTTCAATTATTGAAAAGAATTATTCTTTATTTTTACATTAAAAAACTATAAATCTTATAAAACTTTTGAATAACCACAATATAATGTGAAGTAAATTCTCTACCCTAACTTTACAATAATTTTACACAAAACTGAATAAAAATTAAATTCAACTATAGGCTAAAGTCCTATTCAGACAAATGGATTTTTCCTAGTATGTAGTGATATATGCAATCTAACAGCTGGACACTATAATTACAAAAAGAAAGCTCATTTTCATTTGTAATCATTCAACAGCTGACAAATTTCAAAAATGTTTCATGTAAGCTTCTTTTTTCAGCTGTTGGATTTTGTATCAGCCATTTGCTTGTATTAGCTTTGCATCACCAATGGGAACTACAGTTGAATATCACGTAACAATTTATAACTCTAAAATCCTGATCAATATGAGATAAGTATATTATTATATATGTATATTTGTCCCATATGACCAGGTGTCAATATACAATTAATTTTATCAATCACTAACCTTATAAAACTGGGGTGTATCACACCCCCGACATTTTTATATGAGTTCTCTCCCCTTTAAAACAAAGTATTGGGATATTTCACACCTATGTAAATTCAATTTGCATTATTCTGATGTATTTGCCCCATTGGCACAAACTCTCAGTCTGCTACTGCTCAGTCAGTGAAGAAAACTGTCGGCTCTGGGGTGTTGTACACCCCAGATTTTTTCTTTGTTTGAAAAATTACTTTTTCTTAGTTGGTTTTTGTTAGTTATCTATATGTTCTAGTGTTCCACTTGACAGAATTACTCACAATTCACGGGATGATCCAGATTTGACTTCTCCTTGATTTCTCTAAGAAAAAACTTATAAATTGAATAAATAATAAATCTAGTTACAGAAGTAATGGATATGCAAAATAGTTATTTTATTATGGATTTTCTATATATTTTACCAGTTCAGGTATGAAATATGAATATGAATATGCATGAGTGTTTCAATAATTTCCATAGAAAAATCTGAACATTAAGTTGGGTATTATAAGAAAAACCTATAATTTTATGCAGACGCATGAGTACTGAATGGAAATACTTCCATTTTTTCGACTTTCAAATGATGTGGGTGAATTATAGAAAATCAATTTATGAATATTGTAGAAAATAATTCTCTCAAACCAATACATTTTAGTGGATGAAAGTGCAATGATCAAAGAAAATTTAAATAAGATCTTATACATGATTTTTTTTCACTAAAAGTGGTATCAGGCCATCGAAATATAACAGAAAAAAGATCTGTGGGAACAATTTCCGGAAATTTTCTAAATTTATAGGAATTATTATAAGAAATGAAAACTTTTACAAAAATTATTGTATTTTAATGATTAATTTTATTTGTGAAAATATTTCTTGTATTTGGCAAAATAAATGTTGATATATTCGTAAATAATTTTGGGTGTACTACACCCCAGTGTCATATAAGTATTATTTTCATAGGTGTTATATTTAAAGGTTGAGAATTCAAAACAATAGTAGGCCTAGGCAACATTTTTCTTATTAATAGAAAAACAAGACAAAGTTCTTTGATCATAAACAAAGGAATGATACATTTGTAAGTGTATTATTCATTCACAATGGAATAGTGGTTAACCCAGTGAGTATAGAATGTACTAAATGTTATAAATTCATTAAAATGTTATTAGAATGTAATAAAGTTACTCACATTCTATACTCACTGGGTTATCCATATGAATTTCATTTAATAAGTTCTTCATTCTATTATAGACAGAAATAACGGATATAATAATTCAATAGAATTTTTTAAAGAAAAAAATACTCACCAATAACATTGACTCGATTAAACTTGAACTGTATTGATATATTTATTGAATATTCATGTGAAACTTTCTATCAAGGAACGAAAAACCTGCTAACACATGAATTATTCATAATATTGAATAGTTGACATCTTGCTCACTTTGAATTTTACGGTTCATTAGATATATCTACGAACAAAAAAGCGAAATAGCACTACTCACTCACTCATAAACATAATTAAATATACCAGGCCAAAAAAATTGAATTGGGTATATTCAGTTGGTCCTCTAGAGACGCATTTAGAACGAATTTGAAAAAAAAATTACAAAGATACACTCAACATCTGTGTTTTCCCAGCGTTTTTTGCGTTTCAGCTCTATCGAGAACAAATGAACAGAAAATGTTCAAAATTAGTACAGAAGCTAAGCTAGAGTGTGAAAATGCTGTATCAAAAAGAATTCGTAATAAATCCAAAATTGGCGTATTTTTTGTTTTTCCCAGCGTTTCAAGAATTTTTCTGCGTTTTCTTAGCTTTTTCAAAAACTAATAATTGTCAGAGAATGTTCGAATTTGGTAGGTAAACAGGTTCATCTGAGGTGTACAAATGTTGTATTGTAAGGGCTTTAAAATAACGCCAGAGATACGCCCAATATCGGTGTCAGCGTTCTTCTGTGTTTTCTCAGCTTCTTAGAGACCAAATCAACAGAAAACTTTTAAATAAGGTACAGAGTTCAATCTTGAAATCAAAATAATAGCTCTTCAGAAATTTTAGTTCCACTGGGAAATCTCATGTTGAGAGGACTTCAATATTTCGCTGAAGATTTATGCTCTTTGAAGTTTTTTCAGGGTTTTCAGGAACAAGTGAACCTGAAAGTGTAAACTCGGAACACAGGTTCAGCTTAGGTAATGATGGTGTAAATCAGATATTTCTATTCTCCAGTTTTGTATTGAGTTTCCAATGCATTTTTCTACATTTCTCTAGTAGATTCCATACTTGAGAGGGTAATATGAATAATGTGAGAGTGTAATATGAGAGAGGTTGCCGGCTACCAACATAATCAGTCCGAGTAGTTTTGTCAAGAAAACCAAGAAATTCCACCATCATTCATCCTGGGTTTTTTTATTTTTGACTCATCTAGAGAAATTACTCAAAAATAAAATAGAACGTACACATGCAGGGCCGCTATCCTTTGTTTGTTACAAACTGCAAGTAATTATCGGGTAATTGTCGTGTTCGGTGGAAATACAGTTTTGGGCTGTTCATGTTGGTCCTCCCTCAATCAATTCAATGAATAGTTACTGTATTTCATTGAATCAATTACCGAATAAATAAATGAATGAATATAAAGTTATGGTACCTTTAATCCGTTAATTTTGCAAACATCATATTTATGTGTATATCAGGACACTTCAGAAATGGGGGTGTTTTGGAACGTTATGGATAAAATTTCAATCTCAGTATAGAGACAGATACCAATAATGATATACCAAGATGAAATTCACATGGATTGTAGCCAAAAATCTATATTTTCAGCTTGAAATCCCCATTCCGCCGTCAGAATTCCAGTGATCCTCACCCTCCTCCCAGACTGTTGACTAAGGCAATGGATTCAAAGCCTGCAGGAATACATAACTGAGCTGCTCTGTTTATTGCACTTCAATAAAATCCCCCAGAACACCTCGCGCCTTCCACAAGCGTTATGGCGCGACTTTTTTATAATATGACGTTTCTATTCGGTCCAACGATGCATCAAGGGATGATAACACCTAGGGAAGGGGAAGCCATGAAAGTACAACAATTCCACAGAGGCATTCGTTGGTTCCAGCAAGCTAGTTAAATATTCTAAAGGCGTGTGGTGGCTTTAAATCACTTGCCTCCTTTTAAATCCCGCACGTTCGCCTCTCAAAAACAATGAAAACCGAGCTGTGTGAACCCCTATCCGCCACCTTTTCATTTCAAAAATTTTTATCACCTCTATAAATGTGGAGCAGTTATAGTTCTGGAAAGGTGATGCTGTTGTACTTCATTTGTTTAAAAGAAATATGGTTTTATGACAAAAAATGATATTATATATGGGGCAAGAATTTTGAACATCATGGAGACATAAAAAGTAACTGGAATGCTTCTTTGCAAACGGTTAATGAGAAATGGATTTCAAGTCGTTCTCAACTCCAAAAATATCCTAAATAATGAGAAGTCAAACATCAAGTATACTAGTGAGCCCCCCAAGCTCGAGAGCTCTCTCAAAATGCTGCTGATATAAAATGAAAACGACTTCTGTCAAAAACACTAGTTTATCAAAACAATCTGAGATACTAGTTTCGTTTGTTACACCATTATCAATCTCTAGTAAATTGAATATTGAATAGGGATTATTAGTTACTGGAGATTGATAATGGTGTAACAACCGAAACTAGTATCTCATGTTGTTTCCATGAATCAGTGGTTTTGCCATCATCAAGTCGTTTTCATTTAATACGGATATTTACCACAACAACGCAGAAATGTTCAATCGATCTGTACAATGGTTCAAAAAAAAATGTGTTAAAATTTGAAGTTGATGAAAGCATTTGGAAGTTACCGTCGAACATACAAACAAACCCACAAACGGACAACGACTCGAGCCAAAAAGAATAACATTTCAGTTGAGAGACATAGGCTGAGTGTATTTGAGAAAACACCTACTTACAGGGGACAAAAGTTTTTTGCGAAACTTCCGGCTGATTTGAGAAGTATTCTTGAGGAAAAACAATTCAAAACAAAACTATATTCTTCTCTAAGTAAGAAGGCTTTCTATGATGTTGACGAATTCTTGTTAAGAGTGAGAAAGATTATTATCAAAATTTTGCAACTTTCATGAGTTGTTAAATGTTATTAGAGTTTTATTTTATGACTGATATTTTCTGTTATTCTTTTATTTATCTGTGACGTTATTCAACTGTATTACATTGTTTTGCCATACTTTTGTTGAAAATAAAACATTATTATTATAGCCACAAGTCAAAAGTAGAAACACGCTACGCTCGTTCAAATAATCTACATGCGAGTGTGTCAATGTAATTGGAAAGGTGCGTACATACTTGAGCGCCAAGAACACGCGCATTCCACTTCTCACCAGCTGGTGCTATTGTTATTATATCTGCATATGTACAGAAACAGTAAGATACAAATGTAATACGCATAGAATCAGCCGATGAATAGTGAAATGCGCGTGTTCGTGGCGCTTGAGTCTCTACGCACCTCAATAATATGTAAATTACCTATAAATATTACATTTACATTTCAACTTAATAAATGCATACATTTTATCATACACATGTACACTATTTTTTTTTTTAATTTTTTTACATCTTTATTGCCCATAAAAACAAAATACAAAATAAAAACTTACAGAAGAAATATTCTAGATTATAATATTATGCTATTTTACAAATAAATTAAAATTACATGGCACCACCCAGCAAGGGCAAAACCCTGACCGCTGAGTGAGAGTATCAGCTGTTTAGACAATATAAAAATTTATTTACCAATAATCAAAGCTACAAAAAATCGAAGTTAACAATAAATTACTAGTAATTATAATGATAATTATAATATTTGACTGATGTCGAAGAAAAATTTTTGTAGAGATTCTGACAATGCATTTGGCATGATATTTATTATTTTCGAGCTAAGATACCCCAATTGTCTTCGCACTATTGTCAAATCTGAATAGTTAATATTATAAATGTTATGAGATGTAACTCTCATGTTATACATAGAAACGTTATCCCCATCCATGCATAGTAGAGAAGTTTCTTTATATAAATTTGACGTACTGTCATCACTTCAAATTCGGCAAATGTTCCACTACTAGAAAAAGCCCTTGGCTTATTAAGAATAGCTTTTATTATCATTTTTTGAAATGTAAAAATTTTATTCATGAAAACATCATACGCTCCTCCCCATACCACTAACCCATATTGCAGCACCGATTGAACATAGGCAAAGTAAAGGACCCTAAGTAATTTAATGTCTAATATTTTACGGACTTTATAAAAGATAAAGGAAATCAATTTCAAGCGTTTACAATACATTCTATATGAGGCTCCCACTTAAGGTTACAATCAACCATGATGCCCAGATACTTTATAGATTTTTCATTTTTTAGTTGAGGGCATGCACAATCCTTCCATTTCTCAAAATCACAATTTGTATGTATTTTTAGATTCATAGCATCATTTGGTTGACCAACTATTGTAGGAGAAAATGTAATATATTTAGTTTTGATGTATTTATACTCAATGTATTAATATCAAGCCATTTTTTAACAAAATTAACTATTATCTTAAATATTACCTATATTTGTGCTTTTATGAGTCGAAAACCTTTCTCAAACTAATTTATTCATTGGAATGTATTGTTCACATATTATATCCTATATTACTAGAGCTGGGCTGGAATTCGGAAATTGTAAAATATTTATTTCCGGTTATATTACCAAATCCCATTGACATTACGTGTTCTAATGATTCCAGAGTGCATATCTCTGATAAATGTTCATCATACTCAAGAATGCATATAGTGATCAAGTATTTCAAGAAAAATATACCATTGTAACACATTCATAATGTAAGAAACGATCTCTCAGCTCACGGAACGCTCCTCTCAAATGCTATTAGCTGGTGTTATTTTAGCATTAGCTCAATGATTTACCAAGTCACACTACTTACCAATCACGTGTCAGTATGCTATGGTACTCTAGATGTTTAGAGTGCATCTACACACACATTTTGCTTTTATTGACCTCAACATGAGGTTGAGGTTGTATGATACCTCATATTGAGCTCTGGGAAATACACTACACCAACAAATCATCCTATCAGTTTCTATTACAATAAGAGGTTAAGTTTCTAACAGGTTTAATTCAAATAATAATTAATCCAAATAACGTATAATGCTCCTATTATGTAACTTGAATACGAGCATAATTGACTTCAAGCATTATAAGATGAATATATTTATTTTCATCTTCATTCAACGAAATCAGAGTGTACAATCTTACTTGTGCACCTTGCCGTCCATTGTAGATGTTAACTGTGTGAACCCGTCTGTATGCACTTGTATTAGTAATAGCACCAAGCGTGCAGAACAGGTTGTACTCGCATGGAAGATGGAAGACTTGAATGCGATGTGAAAACATCGATGACATATTGAATTAATCAGAATTGTCGACATTGAAAATGGGTACTCGAGCTAGGTGCTTGACGGTTTCAAGTGCAGGACATATGCGTGCTCCCCGGAGATCGGCTTTGTCGTGCTCTCCTGCTTCTACCAACTCGTTTATTTGCTGAAAGCATGAATGGGGTAGCGACAGTTGTGTAAAGTTTGCATATTCTGTGCTGAATCATTCTCTGTTTCATGACAAGAATACGATCTTAAAACTAGGTCGAGTTTTTACAATGTTTTCATTCATCTAGTTCTACATTTGTTTAGATCATGATGAGATTTGGTGTGGAAGGTCTTCCATAGAGTTGTTGAAACTGAGCTTTATTGTAGGTACATAGAAAATGAGTTACAAGTCAAGACTACGAGTTTTGTTTTCAAGATACTCTGAATATTATTTCATACTAGCAGGTAACCCTGGTGCTTTCCACCAGCAAAATTTTGGTGCTGTAAAATGCAATCTTCTTATGTATAGGAAACATAGAAAAATGTGATAATTTTTCATTATTTTGTTAGAATTACGTGAATAATCTTCATCACAGTTGAACATTCTCAGCAAAGGGAAATATGAGTGGTCTCGAATCCGCAACCTTTCATTCATGAATTGCGCATTTATCGTTGCGTTAACTTTAAATCATAAATTGAATAAATTTGTTTTAATAATTGAATTAAAATTGATTGATTAGTGAGAATGATAACAGTGGCGTATCCAGGGGGGATATGGCGATGTATCCCCCCCCCCCCACAGAATGGGACCTGAGTTTTTTTTGCGGCCGGATTAGCTACAAAAATTTGCTTCCAATCCCAAATTTTCTTCATATTGTACTTTTTTAATCTGAAAATATATAAGGGATTGGAGAATGGCACAGCAATCGTAATAATTATCAGCTATTTTATTGTAGACAGTGTGTGGTTTAGTGCATAGGGACTAGATAGCAGGCTGATAGGGACTTAAATAACAGGAAACTACACATAGCATTCAAAGTAACTGTAGCCTAGTTCATAATCTATTATCATGAAGAAATTCAATATAGCTCATATCGCTCTAGTTGATTATAGTTTATTTAGGTTCATGCATGTGGATAAAAAGTATGGACTGCTTATAGTTCATATCCTTGCTCTAGTTCAAAAACTGCTCCAGCAGTATTCCCCAAAATTTTCCAATTATGATCAACGGGCGTTGTTTCTATCGTGGAACACATCCTCTAAATGTTTGGAAAAAAGGTTTCATTCCCCCCCCACAAATGTGAGTTCAAGCAGTCAAGTATAAATAGGTTTGGTTGAAATTATTGCTTTATAGGAGCCAAAACTAAAGCATTCTAGCTTGGTAGTGTATAGTAGACTAATAATGAGTAGACCTACTACAAAATTATAATTCTTTAAACTAATAAAATTCTACTAGATTTCATTCTATTTGTTAATCGAATCAAAAATCCTTATATACAATTTTAAGGGGAAAATCGGAATAATAAGTGGCCTAATGGAAACCAAAAAAACTTGAATGGGATGTTTGTTTTCAAGTGGAAATTGCTTGAAATCTCATTAAATTGGAGGTACAGTTTTAACATTTTCCGGGGTGGAGCCCCTGGACCCCCCTTTTGGGGGGGGGGGACTTCCATACCCCCCACACCTCCGGTGTCGCCCCAAAGTTTAGGTACTTTCTACTCCAATGTTATAATCCCTCCCCGAAATGTTTTTCTGGATACGCCACTCATATTATCACTCAGGATTATCATTCATAATAGCCTATAATAATACTCTGTAAATTGAGAATCCCTATGTAGAATATCAAATTAAACAGTTCAGTAGTTGAGACATGATGATGCGTCAATCGTGTAGCCTACCAGTACATGTGAAAAGCAATTCTTCTCTTCATAATATTAAACATTGATACTGTAGATAGATGACCACTCAAGCAGAGTATCACAAACTGGTAACTTATGAATCGAAAACCTGACGTACTGGAAACTTGATTCATCATATTTTACCATTCACCATCATAGTTTGAAACGAATGTCACAAATGTTTTGAAACACAATATCAAAAATATAAAAATTAAAGTACAAAAGAACTTGAAGCTTACAATGCTAAAGTCTGATCGTGATGTTAGAGAAAAACATACTGAAATATACAAAAGAAGATAGAATATGAATCTTGTGTAGCATTTTATGGTTATAAAATGGTAATGGGTTTATTAGTAGGTTGAATAGTTTAATATATTATGATAACCAAATTTTCTATGTTTCAGACTTCCAACACTATAAATTATGTATTTTAATCCAATTATCATCAGACTGATTCATTCAAATATCAACAAAACAAGTTAAAATCAAATATATGCATAGATTACATTAACCACTAGCAGGACTTCGAAAAGAAAATAAAATTCTCTCAAGCCTCCTGCTCTAGTAGAAGATTTTCAATATCAGTAATATCACAGATATTGATGACAGAACGTTATCAGTATTAGTTGCAGGAGTGATATTGAGCCATGACTTAATATAATAAGATAAAACAATGTGGAATCATAATTATCTCCTATTGACACCTCACTTTATCATATCATAGAATGAATAAAGTGGGATTATAACAATAATTGGCTTTTGCCACTTCAAAACACCACTAGAGTCGGTTTAAAGCCCACAATTTTCGAATCGAATCCACAACATTTCACTCTAAGAATAATGAAAAACACGACGAGGAATGAAATGTGAATAAGGGATCAGAGGAAGGATGGAAGGATGCGATACTCAACATTCCCCCACATCAAGGCTGCAATTGAAAGGCGACTGAATTTTTTTATCAACAACTCGCAAACAATCGAACGAAGGGAACACGTTTTTGAGGGAAGAAAGAAGTCAAAAGGGATTGAGAACGTGACGTCGGTTGTGCCGACTGATAAGGACAGAAGCAGGAGGTAGGAGGACTCCCGGGAGCTGAGTAACAGGATATCGACTTCAGAACGGTGTCACCAATGATAAGCGATCGCCAAAACAAATTCTGCTATTTATTCTGTCAGAATAGGGGAGAATGGTGGCGCATGCGCGGACGTGTGTCTTGATGAGGGTGAGCTTATCTTGCGCGCGTTTCCTGGAGAGGCTACCATTATAAACACAATATCCATAAGCGACTTACAACTCGATAAGACATCCACAATCAAAACCGTCCACAAGGGTGCGCGATTTCGGTTTCGGATGTCGCCCCACTACTTGGCAACTTCAAACAATCGGCTCGAAATGTACCAGCCGCGGGATATGATCGTCTGTGAGACTTACGCCATTTGATTATTCAAGCCCTAAAAGCATTGCATAACAATAAAATAAAAATTAGAGCCCCCACATTGATTGCTTCAGTTCTGTCCTGCTCTAATTTTTGACAAAATGTAGTCATATATTTTGATTTCACTTGGAATTCAGTTTAATTGCATATTATCTAGAATATTGTTCCATAACTTCTTAGCATGTATGCATCACAATAAGATAAATAAATTGATCAGCTTCCACGCACCAAAGCAGTTGAACTCTGGTTGCAAGATGAATTATATTTCTTCGATATTTCTCTTTCATACATTTGTATTGAATTGGTGTTCAAATATGAAAGAATTTTTATTTGTCTGTATTTTTCATTCTCTCATTTCTCTCTTTCCATTCCAATCATGTTTAACTACTCTCACAATAACATACCGTAAGTCTAAAGAGTAATATTGGAAAAATATCTTAATATTACTATATTAGTAATATGCCTATTATTCCCAGCCCTATTATTCTTTCAGCTATCTAATAAATTAATAATATTTCTTCAAAGCTGTGTCACTCACTTGACTAATTGGAACGGAAATGCACGAGTTAGACATCTGCGTCTTCGAAAGTATACTTAGTCAAAGTGTTGGCTAATATGAGGCTCGTATGTTTCCACCACAAATCTTCGCTGCTGGAACGGGAGCCAAGAGTAAATTTTTGTTCACTAATTTAAATTAGTTAAATAATTACTAAAATACCTCGAAGAAAAATAAAGCATGTATCTAATATTTATGATCAAATTGAATTGAATTTATATATTTTGAATTGATAAATATAATCGATTATGAGTAGAATATGTAATTGATGCAGGCTAAATGCCAGAAGAGATCAACACTCTCACTACGATTGATTGTATTGTATCTGATCATAATGTACGATGTGTGAATACGTATAAGGGAATTGTGTATGTTTGTTGTGTTCATCACACATCATCGTCTTCCAGTGTTTATCATCCGGTTATGGAGTCCTTTGTATGTTTACCACCCTCTCAGAACTACCCTTTCAAATACTAGCGCCTACCAAAGAAAGCCTCCAAGTAGATACTGGTTACAGGGACAGGTCCTTTTTTATGTCATTAAATAGAGAGTGATTACTAGCAATGATCGAACAAGTGGCTGTTAAGAACTTTTAGGGTATCGTTTTGCTGAGGTGAATTATTGTGACAGACCGTTTTTTCCCTTTTTGGCTCTATTTTGTCACGCTTGTTGGTTCGCACCAGACTCTTTGATGTGTACGAACAAGTAGGAATGGCTTGGCCTCACAAAAGTGGATTCCGCTCAAGGCAGTGATGACCCTTGGATCCTGTATCAACCCTTCTCTTTATTTATAGTGCTTCACATCTGTTGTTGGTTGCACTCTATTGTACGCTATCGGTTATTGTGTGGCCACAGTACACACGTTTTCAACCAGGGAATTGCGAGAGGGAGATAAGTTGGGGAAGCAAGACCTCAAGGTGGATTTTTTAAGTTATCAACCCTCTCTCTGACTCAAAATCAATTTTTCAGCAATTGAATTGGTTGAAATCAATCAATGTTATAGAGCTTCCAAAAGACAATTTCCTCATCTTTGAAATCGAAATGAGAAAAAGAAATAGTGTAGAAATAATTATTGTTCTTCAATAATCAATAATTTATTATAGGATTTGGCTTGTAACAACCAAAAGTATGCTTGTAGCTTCATCGATCCTATGGGTTTATTATCTTCTGGACTAACCATATTAGAGCTTCTGTTATGCTTTATTCGAGCGTATATTTTTTGCTGACTATGCCCTCATAATTGTATGATTTACGCGAGGCTGATCAAGTGATACAAAAAAATTCCAAACGGGAAGGATATCGGGAAGGATGCCGGTGCAGAGTTAGCAATTAGCATACTGAATGAAAGCTGCGATTTTAGTTGAAACTTCTAGTTTTGAATAACATTCTCCATATGTCTTGAACATGAAATATTTGTAACTCTTGAGCTATTCTTGTAGCTGGTACGTTACTTGCGTCACGTACATGCTTCTTCAACGTGCCGCTTACATTGCCTGTCTTAATGCGAACTATTCACTACAGTGGCATGCGACCACCGGTAGCATGTAGAAACAAACATATTTGATTTCATGTGCCGCTCTATGTTATGCATTGATGAATCACGACGTACTGACCGGTAAGCATTGAAACATATATATGCAATGCAAACAAGTCAGCTTCTTACAATGTGGTATATCATATTTTTCAAGTAACGCTGACCCAAACCTTTGAAGGAATTTTTCGTAATATTTCCAAATTATATTAATCAGCTTTGGTAATTTGTTCAAGTTCACACGGAAAATAGTGCTTGGCTTATTATATAGGCCTGAAGTTTGTTATCAATTGTTCCTTTTTTCATTGAAAATTCTATTACACACTGAGCATAAACCAATAATGAGGTGATCCTGCTTTCACCTCGATAAAGATTTTGAAGCTTTTCAAACAAGTCATAATAATTGTCTCAACATCAGGTGAAAAAAATTGAAGTTTCAGTTGCTGGTGCGTGAAGCAGCTGAGATAACGATTGCAAATTGTGACTAGACAAATGTGCACTGTAACAAACGCGCATAAATTTTTTCAAAAGGTCAGGAAAGTATCAACCACCTTGAACTTCTTTTCAGGTATTAGAAGGACCAGAAGTGAAACGCCAATGTAGGTTCACTGGAAAGTAAAATTCATTGAATTAAAAATATTTCAACTAATCAATAATTTATACTACAGTTCTCAATATTAAATAGTTATGGATGCACTAAGTTCATTTCTCCTGACAACTCACTCCTTTACCAATGTCCCTTTTCATATTCAAAATCGATTTCAAGTATTTTCTTAGAAGCACAAAACAATCATGGATGGCTTCATCAAAAGCTTCACAATATTTTCCTCCACAATCTGACATGATGATTACATAAAATCTTATAAGAGACTGGTGTAGGCCTACTTGTAAAATTTTTTCAGAGAAGAAAATCAAAACTATTTTCCATGCTCATAGCTATCTGCAGCTTAATATGCTATCTTGTGAAAGCCTTATTCCAGACTGGAGCCACACTTTTGAGTGGTAAAAACTTTCACACTCAATTGGGATTTGATTCTCCATTGAATATGAATGAATTAATTAACTTCTCTCCATGAGGACCACCCAAAAAATGTATGTAGAAGAACCAAGTGAAAAACCAAGTGGGAAAAGCAAGGCTAAGATGGATGGATGGAGTCTGAAAGGATGGATGCAAGAGATATGCTTCATGTTGAAAATTGGTGGGCAGAGGAAAGGGATCGAGATGGTTGGAGAGGAAACAAAACTCTACAAATCTACGGTGAGCATTCATTTTTACGATGAATTGTTGGAGAGTTGTAGGCCCAGGAACATAAAGAATTGGAATGAAGGATGTTATTTTAAAAATTTTACACTTTTAAGAGCGTATATCTCGGAAACTGTTGGGGATATCATATCACAAATCACCACAAAACAAATATTGTAGAGAATTTATCAAGCTTCATTTCTGAATAGTTAGTCATGTCGGTTGAACGCATTTTTCTCAAGATATGAGCGTGTAAGCAAAACAATGAAAAATGCAACTTTTAAACCACCCTCATCCCTTTAGCATAAGTGGTAGGGATGGGGACTTTTGATATGTTCACCCCCTAACTGGTCTCAACAAAGCTGCAAAGTCAAAAATTGTGTTCAAAACATGCTCTCCAAATTCCTTTGTCAATCGGTTTATTTTTGCATAACTGAAGATCTCACACTCAACACTGAAGCTGCTGCAACAGTCGTGGGGATGTGCGTAAACTTGTAAAATTATACATTAAATTGGAAAGAATTTGATGCTCTATAAGCTCATGATCAGCATGGATTTTTCCTATCGATATTTAAAAAGTTATAAGAGCAAAAATAGCAAAAGAATGAAGGAAAATGTTTTTTTTTTTAAATGTCACATCTTTTAAAGCTGATATCTCGAATAGTGAAAGAGATATAGAAAAAGTTGTACGATCAATATTGTAGGAAATTATGTAAGCTTTGATTTCTTATAGAATAGTCATGTCTGTAAAATGCATAATTTTTTAGTAATATGCGAGAAACCAAAAAATGGTACCTTTGAACCACTCCCACCCCCTTAGCACAGGAGATAGGGGTGGGGACTTTTGATATGTTTACCTCCTCACTACCCTAAACAGTACTGCGGGGTCAAAACGTTGTCTTCCAAACGTTTCCCTCTATAACACTTCGTTGACTGGGCTATCTCCATATTGTCGAAAATGTATTCCAAGCGCAAACTGTGATTCCTAATAAGTGCTACACCAGAAACGTTGCTGGTTGACTTGCTAAATTCAAATCTTCCATGTAAATCAATTTCAGAATATTGGTCTAGAAGCTTCTCTTAGTTTCACAATTCCTCCAATTTGAATATAATGTTACAAACTCACTTTTATTTCTAGGGCTACTGAAATTATTAAAATACAAAAGAAAATATCAGGTACCTTTTCATCTCATCACAACACAACTAGTCATTTATTTCATTTACACTCGGACACTAAACTATTGAAACTCTTTCATTGTGCTTCAATGTTACAAATCTATGAAAAAAGGATTTTCCATTAATCTCATGTAAGAATAGATGTGATGAGAATGATCCACATTTTCATAGACAGTCAGTTTCAGCAAACATGAATAAAACCGCATTGAAGGATATTCTGATCATGTTACAAAATTAATTAGCTCATATACATTATTTTTCATGATTTTTTATTTTGGTAACTGAAAAATAATGCTTCTGAATAATAATAGCCACAGTGGAGTGCGTGCTTCACTCATGAACTTCCATCATAATTAATTGAATAATGA
Organism: Nilaparvata lugens; assembly: GCF_014356525.2. NCBI lineage: Eukaryota > Metazoa > Arthropoda > Insecta > Hemiptera > Delphacidae > Nilaparvata > Nilaparvata lugens. The sequence goes on along the minus strand of NC_052518.1, from coordinate 85,820,926 downwards.
TGCATTTTTCGCATGATTCTGTATTATTCTGCTACCAGATTTCTGAATAATGTCCAATGGACGTGTCATCGCATACAATTTCGCTGCCAAAGTTCAATTAGCATTATTCTTCATCAGGTACGATGCGAACGATAAGTCTGTACATTTTTTTGGCACAATGATGGTTATGATTGCAATGATACTGACAATGTCATCGCTACCTGCTGAGCTCCACTCCGTTACAAGGGGGATTCCAGGAAAGCAGAGGTCACATTTACGATGGGGGATTGTGCAGTGGAATTGAACTGGACCCGACATTAAGGGGGTGGAATAGGGCACACACGCACTCACACACGCACTCACTCACACACATCCAACTGATACCACAATTTCAGTAATAGAGTATACGCTGAGCGAGGTGGCATCATGCATTTAGATGGTCTCATTTCATTGCCAGCACTGCACTCTCCATACCTTCTCTCATCACCCTTGTCTTACACCCCTTTTCAGTCTCTCTCCAGTTCATCTCTCACTTCAAGCATTACTCTGAATCTCTCTCACTCCTCCCCAATATACCTATTCACCACTTTTCCACAAATAACTCTCACTCCATCTCTTTTTTTTCCACACCATCTTGCTCCAACTCGCATCTCTCGTTCTTTCTGCATTTTCTTTATTATATCTATAACTATTCCTCACTTCCTCCACCCACTTCTCTTCATCTCACTCAATTTCCCTCTCCATTCACGGACTCTGTCTCATTTCTCCTATTTTCACACCCATTTGTTCTTTCGACACTTCCTCTACTTCATCATCACTTCTTTCATGTTTCTTATCCTTGTCCTGACTGTTGCATTTTTAGTATGTTTCCTTCTACTCAACATCTATTCTCCCAATTCTTTCATTTCATAACTAAATCACTTCAAATCCTTCACTTAATCAATTTTTTTCGCTCACAATCTTTCTTGATTTTATCTTTGTGTATTCACCTTCTCATATGGTTCCGTTGTCTATCGTTATCACTCTTTTCAACTGTCTTGCTCTTTCATTTTCATCCTTTCTTCCTTTAATTGCTTTCATTCCTTCACTTCTTTCATTTTCACAATCCATTTCAAAATAACTCTTATTCCTGCTTCATCACTCCCTCTCTTCTTTTCTCACTGTATTTTCTATTGTCTTTTTGTTTCTATTATCTCTCTTCAACTTCATTCTAAAACTATCATTACTGGTCTTTTTCTTCCAGTTCATCGTTTTCATACCTTTTCTCTTCTCCTTTTCATTTCCCCCCTCATTTCTCTGATCATTCTCTTACCTCTAACTCCCTCTCTCTCATGCTTTTTTCTCTTTCCTTTTCCATCTACTCTCTACTTCAATTTAGCCCCTCTCTCTCTCACCATCAGTCATCATTACTCACTGTCTCTTTCTCCTTCTCTCTCACTCTGTCAGTCTCCCCTCTAACTCTCTCTCTATATATATTTATCGCTCTCTCTCTCTTGGTTTATTTCTATTCTCCATTACTCCCAGTCGTCATTACCCTGAATTCATCTCACTCCTTTAGACTCTCTCTCCTGTATCCATCTACTTCTGTTTCTCTCTATTGAGAAACTCTCTCAATTACTCCCCCTTTCCCCCACTTACATTCGCACCCCATCTGTCTCTTTCTAACTCTCTCTCAGTCAATCTCTCTCCTTCTCTCTCTCTCTCTCTCTCTCTCTCTCTCTCTCTCCGTTCCCATCATATCCTGCATGGAGTGCTATCTATCTTGTGGTAGCTCATCACAATACAGCTTCAGCCCTTGGGCTACTGCTGTTACGTCAGATCTCATTTACTTCCGCTATACGGATGTCCTCCTCTTAACTATTGCTGTTCTCTCACTCTCACGTATATGTTAGTGTGTATTTGATTGATAACTCTTCTAATGTGGAGATTTAACAGTTCAGGTGAAGTTTATTCCAGTTAAGTTATAAAATGAACTGGAAAATAAATTCATAACGCGCCGGATGAATGAATCATAAAATAATTACATACAATGCAACACATAAAATAGTTATATTCCGCTAGGTATCTGGAAAAAGTCAAATAATATCACTCCTTTCAAGCCTTGAATTATAACATTGATTCTTAGTTGTTGTGAAATTGAAGGTTTTTTTATATATAATTCATTACACTGATTCCACTTAGATGTAATCCATACTTGTTCATGAGTAAATAACAGGAAAAATAACGTGATTCAACAGAAAGTTTCTACTACAATTAATATAGAAAAAGCAATTGAATCTATATTCCCTTGAGTAGTTACCTTCTAGATGATAATTTTATTAACCTATCAAAAAGGAGATATTGAGGTAGATTCTTTCATTAGTTTATTCAATCATATTTTTAATAGCTTCTCGAAAGTGAACAGGGATCTTTGGACTTCTAAAGTTTTATATTCTTCACAAATACATTGTTGGAATTTTGGTTCAATTGGTACAATTCTACCTTTCGAGAAATTTTTGTATGAGAGTTTGTCAGTTTGTAGGTATCCCTACCCCGGATTCTATTAATATGTACTTTCGAACGAAGCTCGGTACCCCCGAAATTTTGAATTTAAACCTTCTCAAATATTATGCAAGTATGAAAAATCGTATTTTATTTTTATAGAATGGTGATATTTGATCATTATCAACAAAATCACAATACGCAAAAATGAAAGTTAATCAGCCAAAGCAGTTTCTTTTCAAAGACATCATGGTAAATTTAATCAATGCTCACCATTGAGTTGTTATTCAATAGAGTTTCACTATTCCACTTTATAGATGTTGGTGATGAGGAATTATAGTGTAGCTTATGTCTATGAAAAAGCAGTTAAATTGTTTCTTCAATTGTTGGTAGAGATTGTGGAAACATTTCACAGTGTATTCTTCAAATTATTCACATTAATCTTATATCTGCTCATATCTTGCTCTACAAAGTTTGATGAATTGAATGTTTCATATTCGGAAGCTGAACTTTTTCAACAGTCCTATTCTTTCACTCAAGACACAATCCACAATCCACTGAAGCTTCATATGCCAACATCAGTCAATGTAAAGCAACATTGCATCTCAAACACTCCCATCAAATCAAGGCTTCTCATCTCAATTTTCCTTGAATTGCACGTCATCTCGAGATTGCATTCTCTGAAATGGACATACCTGTGCCGAACATACTGAAGTCTCATGTCAGTAGCATGAACGATAGAGCTTTCCAGTTCATGGTAACGTGAGTTCACCTGACGTTAACATTAATTGGAATCTGTCCATTAACATCAATATCTGATTGAATTTGTTGATTTAAATACCCAGTTTGAACCGTTTTCTAATACTTTTGCATTATTTCCATCGGAGTAACATAAATAATAGCATTCGACAAGAAATAATTAATTACTTCTCAGTGGAAGTATGAGATGAACACAAAAATTGCGGTACATGAGAATGATTGAAATTCAATGAGTTGCAAGTGAAGTTTCAACTTGAAATGTTCCTCCTACTTGATCCTTCTTCAAATCGATCACGACAATAATAACCACCATGCTCATTTTTATGTAAAGCCCGTTGAAGATCAAATTTTGAAACTAGTTGTAGATAATCTGATACGATTATAATAAATTATAGGAGAAATTCCATTCTATTTTAAAATTTTTTGAGCTCTCCAGCTATTTATCTTTTGTGAGCTTCATATGTGAAAACTTGGAGATTTCCACTTCAGCCTTCAAATTTGTGATACTTCATCTTGAAAATTCAAGCCCATGTTCACAAAGTTCCATGTTCCTGATGCAAACATTATGAAAAAATGGTTTAAGCTTACCACTTTGTAAGTTTAATGCGTTAAAACTTGGAGATTTCCACTTCAACTTTCAAATTTGTAATGAAAATTCAAGTCCATGGTTCACAAAGTCCTGATGCAAACATTATAAGAAAAGTGATTAGTGCGTGGCCGTGACAACAAATAAGCAGAGAACCGCTAATTCTGTTGTGCGGTTATTGTGGTTTAGCTTACCCTGTGATATCCAGCCAAGCAAATTGGTCTGGGCTTATTGCTTCTGCGCTACCAAAGCCAGAGATAATAATGCTAATCTGGTGGTCACTTCAAAAAATCTGTTGAACCACTTACGAGAATCGTAGATGATAATAACAATTATAAAAGAACGCGGGTTTGAGGATTAAAAATATCTCACCATACACCCATACAATTAAGTATTTGAGTAAACTTTATCATTGTATAGTTGACATAGCCCCGATTCATAATTTATGAGAACTAATAAATCGTGTTCAATAATATTGATCTGGGTTGGAATATTGTTCAATATTATAATGGTGTATAGTGTTAGACCCTGTCAGTGTAGGCCTACGTTATGGTATGGAATGGGGGGGGACAGATGTACTTCTTTTAAACTCAATTTGAATAATTTCATCTTTCACTATAGTAATGGCAGTGAAGGAAGATGGGAAACAGCGTTGCCGATTTTGTGCCTTGCCACTGCCTTAAATAAAAATAGCTAATTCAGGTATATCTGATGTAATATCAATTATTCATTCTTGTTGAAAATTATCAATTATACCTTTTTCATTCGTTAAGGGAATATATTCTCTAGTAATATACTAATACATTTTCATAATTTTGAGACTAACTATTGTGTTGATTAATGCATATTCACACATTGTTAAAATACGATCTGAAAACATTGCAGAGCTGAAAAGGGATAGCACTATCTGCTTTTTCACATGATAAACAAGGATAGGAACACCAATGTTGGTCGAATACTGCCATCATAGCATGAACCTCACTATAGTATAATACTCTCGAAAACTGTTCGATTACTCAACTCTAAATCAATAAAAGTCTGATGTGGTACACTTATACAATTTTCTTTGCTCATTGAACTGTAAGCCTCATTCTTAAACGAGAATAATTTAGGGGAATAACATGATGACGATTGGTGGCAACATATTTGCAACTATGATCAGACTACTGTATATTATGTGTATATATAATTGTTTTCAGAGTCCTTTTTCTTTGTTTAAATTGTGAAATTCGATGATTTTTTTAAAAGTCGTCGAAACAGCTGTTCTACAGATGCTGTTCTACAATATCTCGACTATGTGTTCTTTTTATAAACTGCTCTACCTACCTACCTCATGCACGAGAAGGATGTTACAAAGTCCATTTCTCAAGGATGGGGTGGACCCCCCATTAGTTTCTCAGGAAAAAGACTCATGCCAGTTGATAGAGCTGATGAATTGTCCATTGTATAAATTTGAAGAAAATCGTTAGAGCCGTTTTCGAGAAAACCGTGAAAAACATGGTTTTTTAGTCATTATCCGCCATTTTTCTCAAGAATATTACGGAGCTCCGGAAATTTTCCCAGAAATCAAATTTATTTATTTATTGAAAACAAGAATATGTGGAAGCAACAGATCAATGATCCATTTTGCTTCAATTACATTAATCGTTTGAAAAACAAAGGAAATTTGAAGTACAACTAAACAAATTAATATTGGAAATAAGAAATTGAATGTAGAAACATTTATGATGATGATTATAAATATAATACAATAATATAAAATGCAATTACATCAAGTGATTATACAATCTTAAGTATTGCACCAAATACTAAGATGAAAAATGAGTGAAATGGAATAATACTTGGAAATAAAATTAATTCTCCCAGACTCTATGGATCAACTCTCCCATACTCCCTTCCATCCAGCTCTCTCTCTGGTTATGTCGAGTGAGTAAAAGTGTGTCAGATCAACTCCGTCTTCTAACAGATATTTCGTAGGGTTATACAGTTCAATTCACTTCAAATTATACATCTAGTTATTCAGTTTCTCGAGCTAAATTCAATAGTGAAATTATATTTTTGATTAACTTACACTCTTTTTATTTATCTTGAAAAAACATTCCTAATTCTTCAGTCTACCTTCTTGCCTGTAAAAGTGTAAATCCACCTAACGGTACATGATGGTTCGACCGAACAGAGGCACGCCAAAGAATGAGGTCAATGCTCCGAAGCCAGGGCCAGCTATTTCTGGATCGCTGTCTGAAGAGACCCTCCGAATTATTCGACAGCAAATCGAGGAATCTGTGCATCATGCCGTTTCTATGGCTGTGAAGTCTATTTTTGAGGAACTTCAGGCATTGAAGGAGGAGAACAAACAGCTGCATGATAGAATTCGTGAGCTAGAGTTGTCTTGTCACCTGAAGGTCGACGACCTCGAGCAATACGGGCGCCGACATTCAATACGTATTTTTGGGATCCCGGAGAGCGACAAAGAAGACACGGACTTGCTGGCGCTTGATGTGTTCAACAAGAAGCTGAACATGCCGTGACTCTGGCGGATGTCAACCGCTCGCATCGCGTTGGAAGGCGTCAACCACCTCAACAAGGGCAAGCGAAACCTAAGGACTGACCCATCATAGTTCGACTCTGCAGCTACCGGACCAGGAAGATGATCTTCGACGCTAAGAGGAAGCTGAAGGGTTCCGGCATCACCATTCGCGAGGATCTGACTGCAGAGCGTCTCAAGATCCTCAACGCTGCGGCCGACTGTCATGGGCATAGGAATGTCTGGTCATCGGACAGGAGGATCAAGATCTCTATCGGCGAGGGAGGATCCAAGAGGGTCCACACAGTCGAGAGGATGACCGACCTTCAAAAAATAAAGGTAAATTAAATCATTTCAGGATTCGATTACTAAGGTGCCCTTCACTACAATAATAGGAAATTCGTATTAATACATTTCACAGTAGGTATACCTTGGCATTTTTCATGAGCTGGCTTTCTGTTCTATAAATGAATCTTTCCACTGCTATTTATGATTATATATGAGGCAATTATTTCAAACTAAGGAGATCCACATTTGTTAATACTGATTAATAATTTATCTTGATATTAATTCCCAAAACTACGTTCAATGCATCAAATACTATACTCCAGAGGGTACTTAGAGAATCATCATCTTTATTCTTACTTATAATTATTACATCTCTTACCAAAATTATTCCATAATTAATAATTTTCGAAATGCTGAATTTCAAATAAATTCGATGATTAACATACATTATAGATATGGATGTAATCTATAGGTAAAGATAGTAATCTCTTCTATATTAGGTGTACATAATGATATCTTCTACTGTTGCCACAGCTCGAACAATAGAAGCTAATGTGTGAAGAATTATTGATAGAACAGAGGGGTGGGTAGTCTGTTCATATGCTTATATAGGGGCTGTGTTTCATTAAACGTTATTTTAGACATTCATCACTAGAATATTACAGTTCTCAATTTACTACTTTTATCGTTATTGCAACTCCCAATAATTAATTATACTTCTTATACTATAATAATATTTTTCACACTTCACCGTTCAATCCTATTTAAAACTCATCTAAAATAATCTAGCACTTTCTTCATCGTCTCCTCTACTTCTTATTTTTCTTTCTCATTTCTCTTCTTGATCTTATATTTATAATGATTACTTGAATATTGTTGTTTGCGATGATGATTATTATTCTTTTCTATTCTTCTTTTTCTTCTTCTTCTTCTTCTTCTTCTTCTTCTTCTTCTCTTTCTTTTTCTTTTCTTCTTCTTCTTCTTCTCTCCTTGATTAATTCAAGATCACAATACGATGTTCTATTTCTTATTCTATAGTTCAGTTTCATAAGTTCTTCTCAATTTGTGCACATTCCTTCTTTATCTTCTTTTCTTCCCTATTATTATCATTATTTTCCCTGTGATTTTTCCACTAGCTATCCAGCATGTTCAAATGTTTATTTCTCTTTCTATATCTATTTATCTTTCTACCTTTTCTCTTTCTATCTGATTACCTTCTACTAATATCCATATATTATATTATAATATCCATATATTTATCCATATAATATTCGATTCTTTCCCACATTAAATCATACTATTCCTCTTCAATTTTATGCGAATATTATTCATTATCAGTTGTATTATGTATCTTTTCTCCATTGATAACTTTCTTCAAAGATTTTTCATTTTTCTGCTGGCTTTTTCTTCTCTTTTTCAGTTTTTACTGAATCCCATTTCGCTCTATCTCCACCATGAACACGATCTTTCACTACTGGATTCCATCTCTCTCTATCTCCACTTGGACTCGATTTTCCACCACTGGATTCCATCTCTCTCTGTCTCCACTTGGACTCGATCTTCCACTACTGGATTCCTTCTCGCTCTACCTCCACTTGGACCCGATTCTTCCACTACTGGATACCTACTCGCTCTATCTCCACTTGGACCAGATCTCCCTCTACCAGTTCTTCATCAATCTTCATCTTATTCACCATTAGGATTTTTCATCACCGGAACTCCACACATCTACATCTTATTGTGTTTAGTGAATTTTTTGAACTAGTGCTTTAAATAGTGAAGGGAGCCGAACTGTCAAGGCATACTGAATGCACTCGAATCAAGAGACTTTTTCATTTAGGTTAAGTTTTATCAGTTTCATCCCCATTTTCCCCGTCATGTGTCGTTCTGAGGTCGGTTCACGATTGGTCTGCTGCTTCCATGATGCCTCTCACTGACACGTCAGCACACTCGCCCTCAAGTAGGTATGATTATTTCAATAATAATAATAATAATGACGCAGGTATGTTTCTAGCAAATAAGCTCCACTCTTTCAAAAAACTTTTCAAGGCTGCTCACCTTAACGTACAATCCCTCAGTTGCCACATTGATGAACTCAGAGCAATCTTCCGTTTTCAGGACTTCAATATAATCGGAATTTCCGAATCATTTTTGAAGCCTAGTATTTCATCAAATTTTGTTGCTTTGCCTGGATATAATCTTTTCCGGAATGATAGATTAAATAAAGCTTGTGGGGGTGTAGCAATTTATGTGAAAGATGGTATCAAAACAAAAGTTTTAATCACATCTAAACAAGAGTATTGTTCCAGACCAGAGTTTATGCTACTTGAATTATCCTTATCTAGTACTGATAAATTACTCGTTGGTATCTGTTATCGCCCACAAAAAATAGGTCATTTCACAGATTTCGAAAATGCCTTGCTTTCTCTTATGCCTTGTTATAACCGTATACTAGTTATGGGGGATATGAACACCGACTTGAACATGACAAATCGTAACTTTGACTACTTTCAACTGACTACAATTTTCCAATGCCTAAACATGACTATTTTACCTCTCGATCTTACTCATAATACTAATGAATCAGACACACTCATTGACCTTCTCATTGTTAGTGATCCCAATGAGGTTGTTCAAGCAGGCAAATCTCAGTCCCAGCTATTTCTAGACATGATTTGATCTACTGTGTACTTTCCCATAAGATACCCAAGCCAGAACAGGAAATTATCACTTATAGAGACTTCAAAAACTTTGATGAAGCCGCCTTCCTGACTGATGTGGCTCAGACTCCATGGCATCAAATTGAAGCATTACCCTCAGTTGATGACATGGTCAAGACTTTCGAGAATTGGACTTTGACTTTGTATGACAAACATGCACCTTATGTGACAAGGAGGATTAATAGAAAACGACGAGTACCGTGGTTGACTGAAGACATACTTAAGATGATGGGACGTAGAACAAAGCACATAGAAAATTTAAAAAGACATTTGACTTGGACAGTTTGATAGAGTATAGGAGCCTTAGAAATAGGGTTAAACAGGAATTACGGAACTCAAAGATTAGGTACTTGAATTCGTTTATGACAAACAATAGACAAGACTCTAAATCACTTTGGCAGGGAATAAAAGGATTCGGGCTTGGCAAACAGAAATCGAATCCACAAATTGACTTACCATTGAATAATATCAATGACCATTTCGTTTCACACTCTAACCAACGCGACGAAGTTGTCATTGCTAATCATATCGATGATCCTGAAGAGCAGGTTACAAACTTAGATATACCACTTATTGATCAATTTCATTTCCACCCAATCTCAGAAGAAGACACTTTCAGAGCAATTCAACGTATTCATAGTAATGCTGCGGGTGTAGACAAAATTCCTATTAAATTTATCAAGAAGATGTTATTTGCTGTTTTACCAACCATTACATACATTTTCAACAAGTCACTTGAAGAAGGCATTTTCCCTGAAAACTGGAAGTTTGCTCTGGTTCGCCCTCTAAATAAAGTTCCATCACCCAATAAAGTTGAGGATTTTAGACCAATCAGTATTTTACCTGCATTGTCCAAAGTGCTGGAAAGACTCATTCATGCTCAAGTTGTAAAATTTCTAGACAACAATAGTAAGAGTATCGATCGAGCAGTCGTAGCGAGCAGACGTAGTTTTTTTTAGTGAGAGTAGTTGATATAGTGTATGCAATAGTTAAAGTGCTGAGTTCAGTGTTTTAATTGTTGTGCGCGAGTTCAGTGCCCTGCGCCGAAAAATCAGTTCAGTGCTGAATTACCATCTAGTCCGGCTAAGGAATGTAAAGAATGTGAGGAATGTCGACTCCCAAAAGATTGCCAACCTTCCTACTGCCAGAGTTCGAAGAGGAGGAGGAAACAGAGGACGACGCAACTATGAGTCAACTAACACCGGCTAGGAGCGTTGAACCAGCGTCAATGACTGGAAACGTCAACACTTCCCCAGAATCGTTTCTAAAAGCGAACCAACTGAAAACTGCAACGGAGCAGTTTTTGTACAATGCATGGAAAGAAGTCACTTTCCAACAGAGTGAAGAGAGAGAAAGAATGCATAAACTGGAAAAGGAGTTGGAGAGAGCACGGTTGGAGATTAATCAGCTGAAAGAGATATTTTCATCAGCATCTACAACCACACAGAATCTTCAATCTTCAGCTTCACATACAATGCAACCAGCATCTTCTAGAAGTAGCATAAAAGTTATTCACCACCGAATTGGGAGGAAGAAGAGAAAATGGTAGCATCAGAGACTGCATGGATTCTCCCTAAACAAAAGAAGAGAAAAATCCGTGACTCACCAGAAAAAATAAGGCCTGCAACTGATTCTACAAGTATGAAACCGACAGAAAAGAGAAACAAGCCACCACCAGTCATATTAAGCAATATACAAGAGTATTCGAAAATTAAAGAGGCATTGAAATCGAAAAATCTCAATTTCAGTGCCAACATGATGAACAACAACCAGCTATAATTGAATGTTGAAACTGAACAAGAATACAGAGATTTAACTAAGATGTTGAATGAAGCTAAATATGAATGGCACACGTACGAAAATAAACAAACTCGTCCAATTCGTGTCATGGCTAAAGAGCTTCATCCATCATGCGATTCAGAGGATATAAAGAACGATCTTCTAAGCAGAGGCTTTCAAATAATCAGTGCTGTCAACAAAATGAGAAAAGTGAAGAAAGATGGAAAAGAACACATCATCAGACTTCCAATGTTCATGCTAACATTCAAGAATACAGAAGATACAAAAAGAATATTTGAAATTAAACATATTTGCTACATGAAAGTGAAAATTGAATCAATTAGAAGTAATAAAATGATTCCACAGTGTAAACGTTGTCAGCGGTTTGGTCATACACAGACATACTGTCAACATGAACCTGTGTGTGTGAAGTGTGCTGGAAAACACTGGACTATTTCGTGTACTAAGGCTAAAGAAACCCCAGCCAAATGTTTCAATTGTGCTGAGGCTCACCCAGCTAACTACAGAGGCTGTCTCATCGCAAAAGAACTTCAGAGAAGAAGAACTGAAAAAGAAAACCTAGTTAAAAGAAGTAGCGAAGTACCACATACAACTAAACAAAGAAACTTCTCTTCAAAAAAGTACACTGGAGAAATATCCTATTCCCAAGTAACGAAACCCACTCCAAGCCTACAACAGGAGAGCCAACCAAAGCAACAACAACAACAACCAGTTGAAGTCAATAAGGTTTTGCAGGAAATTTTGAACAGTTTAAATATTCTTTCTGGACGACTTGACAGCTTGGGAGGGAAGAGTAAGAGTATTGAGAAGAAAACTAGAAAATGAATATTGCGAGCCAACAAGATATAAGGATTGCTACCTGGAATGCCAATGGAATAAATAATATCAATAATAATAGAAAACAAGAAATAGAAATATTTCTAAAGACACGAAATATAGATGTTTGCCTCATCACTGAAACCCATTCAACTGAGCAGACTCACTTCAAAATCAATGGATATAATGTTTACGAAACTATTCATCCTCAAAATCAAGCAAGAGGTGGAAGTGCTGTAATAGTGAAGGAGAGTATTAAACACTATGAAGACTTCAGTATTCAAAGTAATGAAATACAGCTAACTGTAGTTGGAATAGAGTCCATCAACCAGAAAATACTTGTTGGAGCTGCATATTTTCCACCACGTTACAATTTAAAGAAAAATGATTATACAAATATTCTTCATCAGCTTGGAGATAGATTCATAGTAGGTGGAGATTTTAATGCCAAGCATAAGGATTGGGGTTCAAGACTCACGACTATCAAAGGAAAAGAACTCAGAGAGGCTATCCAGGAGCTGGGCTGCGAATTCCATTCATCAGGGACACCTACGTATTGGCCAACAGATTTGAATAAAACTCTAGATCTTCTAGATTTCTTCATAACAAAGAGAATATCCAGTAATTTCATCGACATTGAAGAGAGCTTTGACCTGGATTCTGATCATTCAGCTGTAATTCTCACACTTAGTGAACGAATAATAAAGAAAGAAGACAGACCAATGTTAGTCAACAGAACAACAGACTGGGAAGCTTTTAAAGTGGATTTGGAGAATGAAATCAACTTGAATATTCCACTTAGAACAACTGAGCAGCTAGATGAAGCCGCAGAAAATTTCATGTGGCAAATCCAGAAATCAGCCTGGAAAAACACCAGACAATATACCAGGAAAACAAAAGGATGCAATTACCCTCTGGAGATTCGACAACTTGTTTTAGAAAAACGAAGGGCAAGAAGAAGATGGCAACAAACTCGTGATCCTGCTGACAAAAATATCTTGAATAACAGAACACAACAATTGAGAAGAGAGATAAGGAAACTAACTGAGGAATCCATTAATAACTACCTTCAAAATTTGACAGCTGATGCCAGTACAGATTATTCATTATGGAAAGCAACAAAAAGGATTAAGCGGCCAATATTACAATCCCCTCCAATTAGAAAACCAGATGGTACTTGGGCAAGAAATAACAGAGAAAAGGCAGATTTATTTGCTAATCATCTAGAAGAAATCTTCCAACCAAACAACATTCAATCTGAAATTGATCCTGAAGAAGATATAATGGATGATTTAGATACAGAGATTGATCCAGTTTCTATAAATGAGGTTCAAGAAGAAATAAAATATAATATGAATACCAAAAAAGCACCTGGGTTTGATCTGATTACAGGTGAAATCTTGAAGAAACTTCCAAGGAAAGGTATTGTCATGCTAACATACTTATTCAATGCATCACTCCGATTACAGCATTTTCCTACAATTTGGAAGGTGGCAGAAGTCATTATGTTGCAAAAGCCTGGGAAATGTCCTCAAGAAGCAAAATCATACCGCCCAATATCTCTTCTACCTGTAATTTCAAAGCTTTTTGAGAAATTGCTAATGAAGAGATTGACTCCCATCATAAGTAGCAGGAATCTGATACCAAGCTATCAATTTGGTTTCAGGCAGAAGCACTCAACCCTGGACCAAGTACATAGAATCACCAATGTAATAGAGAAGTCATTAGAGAAAAAATCGATATGTTCAGCAATCTTCCTTGATGTGGCACAGGCATTTGACAAAGTGTGGCATGAAGGACTGATCATTAAACTTCATAAAATTCTCCCCACTCAACTTGTAAAACTTTTAAAATCATACATCAACAACAGATTATTCAGAGTAAAACAAGGTGACGACGTCTCCGAATTGAAGGAAATAAGGGCTGGAGTTCCACAGAGTAGTGTTCTTGGACCAGTTCTTTATGTGCTGTACACAAGCGATCTTCCTGAATTGGATGCAGTGACAATAGCTACTTTTGCTGATGATACTGCAATACTGGCAGAAGGGGAAACAGTACAAGAAGCAGCCACAAAACTACAGAATGCTAGCAACAGATTCAGTGACTGGACCAAAAAATGGAGAATTCGATTAAATGAGATGAAGTCTATTCATATCAACTTCACAAACAAAATTATCAATGACCCAATTCGAATAAATCTGAATGGGAATGTAGTACCACACAGCAACACAGCAAAATACCTTGGAATGACTCTTGATGCCAAGTTGAAATGGAAAGAGCATATCAAGATGAAAAGGAGCGAGCTAGGACTCAAATACAGTAAAATCTATTGGCTGTTGGGCCGTCAATCACAACTCTCATTGGACAACAAGTTATTGATTTACAAACAAATTCTAAAACCTGTCTGGACGTATGGAATTCAGCTTTGGGGCTGCTCTAGAACATCTAACATCAGTCAGATTCAAACATTCCAAAACAAAGTACTGCGGAACATGGTGAATGCGCCCTGGTACATAAGGAACAGCGATTTGCACCGAGATCTGCACATCCCCTATGTGACCTGTGAGATAAGACGATTGGCAGCCCATCATGAGTCACGTCTTCATCAACACGACAACACCGAAGTCATCCAACTACTAGACAACACTGAACTCACTAGGAGGTTGAAGAGAACAAAGCCCTTCGAGTTGGTGTAGTGCTAGTGGAGTGATTAAAGTATATTGAATAAAAGTGTAGTGAAATAATTTAAAGTAGTGAAATTATAGATTGGAACTGTAGGCTTCACTGGAAGACTTTAGCAATAAAAAATTAATTTAGGATAGGAAATAACAGAACAAAATTAATGGTTAGTCCTAGTGACTAGTTTTAATATAAATAACAAAAAAAAAAAAAAAAAAAAAAAAAAAAAAAAAAAAAAAACAATAGTAAGCTTCATAGCTTTCAATCAAGCTTTAGAAAATTCCATTTAACTGAGACAGCTCTGCTTCCTGTCACTGATGATATAAGGTTAGCTATTGACCAAAAAAAATGCACCATCCTCACCCTATTTGATTTTTCCAAAGCATTCGATACTGTTGATCATACAGTCCTTCTGAATAAGTTGGCTATTCTTGGTTTCAGTCACAACTCGTTAGTTTGGTTTAAATCCTACCTATTAGGTAGGAAACAATGTGTATCTGTTGGTGACAAAAAGTAAACTTGGAAAAACTTTATGCATGGAGTACCACAAGGTTCAATTTTAGGCCCTCTCCTCTTCACTTTGTATGCTAATGACCTTTCTTCCATTATTAAATTCTCCAGTTTCCATACTTATGCAGACGACCTTCAAATCTATTTAAGCTGTCCCATAACAAAAATTAATGAAACAGTTGGAATAATGAATTAGGATATCAATTCGATAGTGGAATGGACAAAGAAAAATGGCCTTAAGCTTAATCCCATCAAAACACTACCCATTATAATAGGATATTCTCGTCTTATAAACAATATTGACCTTGAATCGATTCACAAAATTAGTGTAGACGGTAATGACATTCCTCACTGTAGCTCAGTTGAAAATTTAAGCATTATTATGAATAATACTCTTGACTGGTCAGAACAAGTGAACAAAACTTGTAAAAAGGTATTCTCAGCCATGCATGCATTGAAGAAAATACACGATATCCTCCCTAGAAACATTAAATTATTATTGGTTCAATCTCTCATCTTCCCACATTTAATGCTGTTCTTAACGATATGCAAGTAGCTCTGAATGATAAACTACAGCGTTGCCAAAATTATTGTCTACGTTTCGTCTACTCTCTCCAACGCCATGATCATATCACCCCAGCCCACATTGCTAGTTCAACATTAAAGCTTCCCGATAAGAGGCTTTTTCGAATAGTCAAGCTTGTTAGAGATATCTTGAAATACGGTAATCCGAACTATTTTAAAGATGATTTCAAATTTGTCTCTGAAGGTAGGAGGATAGATGCTTCACATACTTGAACCGGAGAAAGTACTTTAAGGATACCCAA
Source organism: Nilaparvata lugens (assembly GCF_014356525.2). NCBI lineage: Eukaryota > Metazoa > Arthropoda > Insecta > Hemiptera > Delphacidae > Nilaparvata > Nilaparvata lugens. The sequence continues at coordinate 85,804,957 of NC_052518.1, read as the reverse complement.
TCATCGAACTACTATTCTCACAAAATCCTTCTTAGTCAGTGCCTGTCGTGCATGGAATACACTTCCTGTTTCTATCAGGTCTATCGAGAGCCGAGCGAGCTTCATCCTGACTTTGAAAAAACATATTTTGGAACAAATGACTGAAACTGTCCGGCCCTAGAACGATCACATGACAACCATCCCTCACCCATTCCACCAATATAAACCTTCAAACCATATTATAGAGCGAATCATATATATATATATAATATATATATATATATATATATATATATATATATATATATTATATAAACTCATGTTATTTCAATTATCCACTGCATACTGCTGTATATTACTGAAAGTTGATAACCCTGATCTACTTTCAGCTCACTTCATTTTATTAATCAATTATTTGATCTTATCTACCTATATAATTATTTTACTTTATGAATTTTCTGTTTTTTTTCTCTTTAATATTCATATTGATTAAAACTTTTACAATATTTCCATTAATAAATAAATCCTTAGTTTAAATAACGAAATTAACGTTTTGGTAGAGAGTTAGTGGGGAGGATATTTTTAATATTCTTTCCGAAGAATGGACATTGATATGTCCAAAGCTCCGCCAATTTATGTAGATGCATAACAATATGATTATTATCTATAGTTATTTTATTACAAATTGCTTTTTCATATCATATACAGTTCAATAATCATTTTCTTAGTCTATATTATGTAAATTCATCTATAATCTTGCTGTATTGTAAGCTATTATATATAAGTGTATAAACCAGTATTATATTGTAATCTACATAAATAAAGTACTCAATCAATCAATCAATCAAGTCCTGAATTAGACCCCCAGAGTATGGATTCCAAATAAGAGCTCATACTCCAGCACACTTCTGACAAGTGACTTATACAGGCACAAAAGAGTCTCTTCACCTCTAAAGTCCCTGCAGGTTCTTATTACAAAGCCCAGACTTTGACTAGCCTTGTTGACAATTTTTTCGACATGGAAGTTGAATTTCAAGGAAGAATGAAAATAAACTCCCAGATCCTTAACTTCCAGGTTACGAGGCAGCCGACAGTTACCTACATTGTAAGCAAAGTTAATCAGCTCATTTCGCCTACGAGTAAAGGTGACAACACTACATTTATTAACATTCAGCAGTAACCCATTTTCTGTGCACCATGCATGCATCCTTTCTACGTCCTCCTGTAAAGATTCACAGTCTTGAGTGATGTGTATTACCTTAAATACCTTCACATCATCTGCAAACACATGAGGCGAATCATTAACAAATAGCAAGAAGAACAAGGGCTCAAGATTTGAGCCCTGGGGCACCCCTGATCCATTCGTGAAATGAAAAGAATCAGTACCCTGCACCGATACATATTGTATCCTCTTAACAAGGTAGCTCCTAACAAAAGACAACATATTCCTACTGAAACCAAAATTTGCCAACTTTTCAATAGTATACCATGATTGACCCTGTCAAAAGCCTTGGACATATCACTATACACCACATCCACTGAGCCACCCTGCTCCAAAGCCGATGATACAGTGCTAGTAAACCCCATCAGATTGATTACAGTTGACTTTTTGGGCATGAAACCATGTTGCTCTCTACAAATCAGAGGATGGACATGATTGAATATATTCCTGTATATAACCTTTTTAAAAACCTTAGCTAGTACATTCAATAATGATATTGATCTGTAATTAGTAATCAGGTACCTATTCCCATTCTTAAAAATTTGGGTGACACGGGCCATCTTCCACCTAGATGGAAAAATGCCAAGCCTCAATGACATGTCAAAGATGAACTTCAATGGTTACAACAGCAATGTGGCACAGCCCTTAATTATAAATGGTGGTAAACCATCCGGCCCCATCGATGCTCTTGGCTTCAACTCCACAATTGCTGCAGAAATCTCTTCAATGGAGACCGAGGACAAGTTGAAAAAGCAGCCACCATTATTACTGCAATCCACTGAACTCGAAATACGTTTTATGTACATTGAGAGGTGTGGATGGGGGAAAATAAAGAGCATTCAAGTATAACGATTTTTATTGTAATTTTCACCCATAGACACTTGACATCGATGTCGCACATATCGTGACATCATTCCGCCTGCAGTGACCTGTGGACCGCCATCAAGACTCCCCCTCCACTACCGGCCTGCCTATCCTCTCTGAAAATCGCATACCGATCATCAAACAATTCCATGTCTCCAATTCCATCGTGCAACCACGTTTCAGTTAATACAATCACATGGAAACGACTATCAAGCAGATTGAGACTAAAATCAGATAATTTGGTTCGTAATCCACGTACATTCTGATAGTATATATTAAGTTCATTCATTATCGCTATGAAGATGGAACTATTCACAACGAGTCTTCTTAACTAACGAAGAATTATTTATAATTAAAATATATTATATAAGACAAAATAAACCTTCAATAGAAGGTAGAGTGAAGGGAGGAACACCAGACAGATCAATTCAAAAGAGAGCTAATTTGGATAAAGTCGTGAGAGAGTTCAATACCGCAATTCACAATATTTATGATAAAGGAAGAATTTAAAACATGAAAATAAATAGTGAAATAGATATGAAGGAGCTAGAGTACATGATAAACCCACTCCGCACTCCTCATTTAAATATTAATCAAATGTGACCCTTCATCTTTTTCTTCTATTGTGAGCTTGAAAAAATAAATAATTAACCTAACTATGAGTGACCAATGGAATTGTGCAATGAGATTAATAATAATAGGAGCCTGCCAAGAAATCATGAATAGTATGTCGCCCATAAAAACTCTCATCACCAGCCTCAATGATAAATATAAGATCAAATTATAAACTAACACTTATCGATAGTTAAGATAAATAACGGATTATACTCCAACTTTACTATATAGCCGCTGAGCAAACCAGTAACAGATAAGAGGTGTACATTGCAATATCTAACAGCCGATCAAACCGAAAACACGAAATTGAATCTCATTCACTAATCATTCTCAAATCTAATCATTCAAAATAATTCATTCAATTCAGAAAGTGCAAGATTTCTTCATTATAGTGTATTCCGCTAAAACAATACAATTAGCAAATAGAAACAGGAGGTGATAATAAGAATGATAATATTAAAAGAAAATAATTTTTACACACTATTAAATCAAGAATGTCAATAAATTCTCAATTGATACCATTGGAAAAAAATCGATTTTGTACTTTGATGCTACAAAACTCAGTATGTATTTTACGTCACTAATACCAATACTCATCAATACACTTCAGTCAATCAAAACCCTCATCTAGTGATTAACCTGAGAAAGTGAGAGTAAGTCATCATCTGACCTAATAACTGTCACTGGACCACCCTCACAAGTACGAGCCTTAATTCTGCCCGCTTTATCAACCCATGGAAACTTTACTATGCCACTTTTTACGAGATTGCGAGCTTTTTCGAACAGAATTGGTCGTTTCGCCGTCAGAGAAGCATTAATGTAGATCTTATCAGCACCATTCAGTCCAATATCCTTGATTGTGAGATTCCCATCCTCTTTTTCAGCCGCATGAAGTGATCTGCATCGTCTCTCCTCAAGAATTTTACAATTATTCCTGAAGTTTCACGATTGTTACGTTTCTTAAGCCTATGACAACAGCTCACAGCTTCAAATCCTCTATCAAATTTTATTGCCCTACTCACATCAGCGAAAAGTTTTGGTAGATTTTCGTTGTTTACCTCCGGTACTCCAAAAATTTCTACACACTCTCTACGAGGATACTGTTCTAAATCATCCAATTCACATTTTAAATCATCCAATTTCTGTTTCAAATTCAAGTTCTCTGACTGAAGATTCCCAAAATTATTCCATTCTGACGTTCAATAGTCAATTGTGAATATTGTTATTACAAGCAAGATTTTCAGTAAAAGGTGCTGAAGATTAAATTATTTGGTCATTCATCTTTTTTACAAAATCGGCCATACAGTTTGCTATGAATAACTTGACACCGTCTAGAGTTAGAGAGTCATTCACACCTGTGAACGCACAATCAGCCAAAACACAATTAACAACCGAAGCCGGACAATCATTAATAGAAACATCACCATCCGTTAGTGATCGGTTAAGTCTTTTAATCTTTAGACACTTACTACAACTCCAATTTGCACATAGTAGTACCTTAAGTTCAACCTGAGTGAGGCCAACGCAAGCAGCATGAAATAGTAGGCAACAGTTACCACAGAGAATCTTCTCCTTTTCCTGTCTCGTAACAACCACCGAGCAAACACCACAAGCACTCATTCTAGCAAATAAAACGAACAAACTGGGAAAAGTTAACTTGAAAAATTTGAGTACGGAGTAAGGCTATGATGAATCAAAATAACATTTACTTGAACGAAGCACGACCGGTTGAAAAACAACTTTATCAGAGATAAGAGAGCAAGGTAAAATCCGTCTGTCTATCGCAACGTCGAAGGACTGATTGATGAGACTCATGTCAGTTGATGAAGCTTATAAATAGCTATTCATGGTATAAATTTGAAGAAAATCGTTAGAGTCGTTTTCAAGAAAAACGTGAAAAACATGGTTTTTAGTAATTATCCGCCATTTTTCCCGCCATCTTGAATTGAATTTTATTGAATTTCTTGTTGTCGGATCCTCATGAATACTATCCATGGAAACATTATTGATTTATTCACAGTTACTACAATTTCTCTGCACGACTACATTATTCAGTGCTCTGCATCCATAATCTGTGATAAAATATAACGAATATCACAAAAAATGTCAAATGAGAGCGAACTGCATCTCACAGTTCCATGAAACGTTAATAATCTCTCGACAAAGCATTTTGAAAAATCCAGTGAGTTGATCACTCACTTGCACATCTCCTGGGTAACATCCTAGTAGCAAAGAGAGCGTTGTACATACACACAAACACTGACACACGCTCAAGAGACACAGATACACGCACGCGCAAGCTGATATAACTGGAATTGGGAAGGGTACGATGTTTTCTGACCAGCCTGATGTTCTCAAGAGGGTAGTAGGTGTCTGACGTAGGGCAAGAGGGGTGGAATCTATGCATATAGATTGCTTATTTTCCAACCCCCAGTGAAATGTCAAGCCTGCTGACGTCAGGCTGTGGTCAACATAGTACCTATGTACAATGTTTGTTTTTATATACATGGCCTATGTAAGAAACACTGAACTATATACGACATAAGATCTTTTTCCTTCAACCCGACGCACTTGGAAAACTCGGCAAACACGTTTTCCCATTCATGGTGAACTTGGCTCCCAGTTCGAGTCTTTTTGGAACTTCTCAGTGGGTCAAGGTGGAATTAGGTTCAAATGTAATTCAATGAGGTAAACAAAGTTTTATATGGAACATACTTCAAAGATGAATATTTATTGTGGAAAATGATAATACTTTATGAATGAAACATCACACCCATACTGAAACCTTTATCCAAATGATGTCAATTATTATCACTTCCTGAAGATAGAAGGATATGCTATGAAAAATATTCATTGATGGGTTAAGAGGATGCATGTACAGTATCGAGGAATACAACAGTAAATACTTATTATAACAATCACAATTATTACCTATGCAAAGCTCTCATAAAATATACTGTAACATTGAGATGGAAAAAAAGGAGCGTGATAAATCTATCAACCTATATCTAAACGGAAAGCAATTCAAAAGCAAACTAAATCTGGAAATTGTCAAAATTGGTTACTCAGTAGTTATTCCAAGATTGCAGAGCTTGCAAAGTCAGCTTGCAAAAATGATACCAATATCTTTTGTTAAATCGAGGATTCAGAATGTGATGTCTTGTTTAGTCTGAGAGTACGTAGTCCTGAGATACGGAAAAATTGAAAGCCCTATTAATTCATGAAGTGACTGAGTGAACAAAGTAAAGTAGAATACGATGAGCAAACAAGAAATGATTTATCAGGAAATTGAAACTCTTATTCAGTCCAAATAGTACAATACCGTTTGTAAGGTATATGGTATCTCAGATGTGAATGTAAACACTAAATGTCAAACATAACCTAGATTTGGAATATTGTATACATTAGAACAGTTATGGGAATGAGACTATTGGGCCATTTTAAAAGTTCTCTGATTGTGAAACATGGGATTCATAGGCCTATGCATATAATGAATATCATATAGAAGATCGTGGAATAAACTCCCATCAGCTGCTACAAAAATGATATTGTATAATTTATGACAGCCATATGCCATGAATCTCAATCTTGTGTGGGTTTACGTCAATTTTTCAATCTCAGACTTGTAGGTTGTTCATGAGATGTAGGATTCTGACAAACGGATAATCCTCAGTTCTTGGTGAATCCTGAACAATTGCAAAGTGATAACACGAATCCAAATGCACATTACTGAAAATACCAACGGATACCAATCAACTTGGTGAGCATTTTCGTTATTGATGACATACATATAGGAACATATCATCCTAGACATACCAAATGAACGTTTTATTGCTACCTGACAATACAAAATGGGACTCTACATCACCCAATAATAATATGGAAAGTCAAGAAATAATTGTAGCTTTATGAATCAACATGAAAATTCCAAAAAGCAAAAACACATTAAGACGGTGTTAGATAATATCTAAAATCTATATTAGTGTTATATATCAAATGACAACCACATTCAGACATTTTCATGGATATAATACTGCACCTTAAGCTATGCACATCATTGGGCGCCACAAACACGCGCCTTACGTTTTTCGTCAGTTGTGATGCTATGCGTATTATATCAGTATCTTTACAGTATGATACACATAGCATCAGCTGATGAAAATCGTAAGACGTGTGTTCGTCACGCGCAAGACTGTACACAGCCTTATGTTATAGCTGATGCTATGTTATTATATGTATCTTACTATACTCTTATATAATAAGCTTCACAGGTAATGAAAAACGTAAGGCGCGTATTTCTGTACATAGCTTTATATTTTTTTCAACTTATGAATCGATAGTACTACTTCAGAAAAGGTTGATGTAATTCATTATAAACCTTTAAATTAAACCTTTTTCCCACTATACTTACTGTCAACTCTTCTCCCTTACTTCCTTTTTCACTCTCTCAGAGCTGCACATAGGTTGACGTCAAGATGAATGGACTGCAAATATCTCTTTTTAAATCTGTATTACACCCTACTCTTCAGTCATATTATGATCCAATGTGGTTCTAGTTTTGTAACAATTTCTAACAAAGGGTAGTCAATCCTGTAGCTTCTCGACTACCTGAACCACCATTCATTTATAACGACTAAACGGAAGTAGATACAAGTGAAAATAGAAGTAAAACAGCTTTCACTCATAAAGATTCTAGTATTTGGTTGCCAAGCAACCAACCCAAACTTGACTCAAGTTCAGCCTTGATAACTGTTTCTGAATAAGGTCCTGAATGTTTTTTATTGATGGAAATAGCAGAGAAGCAAACACAGAAAGAAAGAGCACTTTTGAACCACCCCAATGGGTGTACAACCATTACGCCGAACATTTACTGATGCACGATTCATTTTTTCTGCGATTCGACATGAATTATCCACGTTATCGGTCATTAGGCTCGACCTTGGCGTTTTTATATTTTTTTCTAGGCGGAGGACGCGAGCTATATTTTTTAGGAGGATACTATCGTTCATGTGCGCAACAGTTGAGACACAAAACGAGTGAGTAAGCCTGCATTGGTGGTGGTGGGAGGGGGGATTAGGCTGCTGGCACATGTGACTCGGGTCCTTGAAGGGGTGACCCTCCTCCCCAAGGGCCTCCAGCCGCCTGGAAAATGGAGATAAAATCGTCCCCTTTCTTCATTTCCTCCCTCCTCACATCTGGGGTCGACTTTGGGGTGCATAATGTCCCCTCACCTCTGACCGTGAACGATGCTATTTAAAATACATAGTGCGGAAGCCACCGGCCAAGATAATATGCGAATGTTATCGCGAGAGAAGCTGATACCATCGGATACAGCTTAGGCGAGAAGCCCGGACGAAGTTGGTTGATCTGGCCCACGGGAGATGCGATACCCTTTGCCCGCTACTTTTTTGGGGTCGCAACCACACACGCACACTCACACTTCGCGCGCTCAACCCTGTCAGTGGAAAACCATCGATTACAAACAAATCTCTGCGTCACATTTTTCATTGATTGATGACTGTACTGCTCAAAGCACTCTCAAAAATGTTGATCATAAGGACAAAATAACAGTAAAACGTATTTCCAAAACGGATAGCTATTGCAAGAAGAAAAGTTTTTATAAAAGAATTTTAGATTTGGGATTTATCATCAACTACAAAGAAATCTTTTTTTAATAACTATGAAACGTACTTACAAAATAATAGCAATTGCAAGACGGAAAGAAAAAGTAACTTACCTATTAAACACTTTGAGATTTGGGGTTACCATCGATTACAAAGAAATCCTATTATTTATTGTTATATCATTCTAAATTATTATTTCTATTTTGATCGATCGACATCGTTACTTCTGAGACTGATATGAATGGGAATAAAAGTAGTGAAGCCCACGTTCCAAATCTCTGTTATTATGTACTGTAACATTGTATTTATTGTCAAGTATTGTACTCAAACATTGATAAGGATAAGGTAAAGTCCAGGAACTTGCAAATTGTATTGACAACGACAACGGTTTCTATTTCTCATTAACAAGGTAAACAATTAAAGTAATTCCGTTTTAAAAATCTTTATTAAAGCAATAAACAACTGAAGATTATGTTATAAACATTGGAGCTCAAACTTCTTATGAATAGCTCATCCGAGTAGTAAGAGACAGCATATATTGTGTTTTTATCTTCATTTTAATAGTTGTACTACTGTATACTGCTTTGAAGTAAAGACAGTACGGGCAGGTTCCGGTTCACCCTTTAGTTCCGATCAATTCCACTAATCAGCTGGCAAATATAAAACCATTTATATTATGTCATCGTGCTGGAACTCGATCGAGACCGTTGTGTTCACTCCCTAGTGTTTGTGTTACATAGAGGTCGATTGCTAGCGCGACCCAAACTGAAAGTTAAACATCGACCAAACCGTTTTGTTCGTATCATTCTTGGGCTGCACTGAGAAACTTTTCCAAAACTTGCAATTGAAAGAGTATGATATTCCATAGATAATATTCTGTAAGTACAATACTTCTCTATAAATGCTCACTTATAAGATACCAGCAATGATGAAGTTTGCTAGAAACGGGGGACTTTTTCGTACTTGAACATAGGAAGAGTGTGGTACTCGAGAAACGGAATGTTGCTAGTTGAGGGGTGCTTAGTCACATGGCAATAGCAAGAGTTGAATAGTGCAAGGACTAGTTTTGACATGCAGAGCGATAAATTAGATATTTATCAACGTCGAATCCAGATGCAGTGGCCGGAGGGAGTTCGGCGTTATCAGGTCCCCGGGGCCCGATACACTGCGTTAGTCAACACCATCGTTCAACTACCCTCTGGATGCTCTCCAGAGCAGACTCCCCTCTGCACCAAGAAAATATAATCTCTGCACATTTCATTTCATTACGATTCATTCCTTATCCACAATACTGACTACCAAGGTCCACCCCAATCCTTCGGACTGCCTATTGTCGATTCCTTATCCACTGCCAGTTGTTTTTGTTATTGTTGCTACTGGTCTCTCCTCTCCCTCGCACATTCATTCCTGCAACATGTGTAAAACGCGCATAATTCACTACGCACATTATTCTCTAGTCGCTCGATCTAAATTACATGCGACCATCACTCAATTGTAATGTGCGCAGAATGCGTTGTCAGTTGTCACCCTGTTGTGTTCTGTCAAACAAGTTTATAGCCGCAATCTCTCTGCAAATTCTAAATGGAATACTTCCTGTATTAAAATTCCTACTAGCTACAAACCAATTCGATGATGGTGATGTCACAAATTACTCATCGGCATACTATCACATGTAAGTAGATCATATTATGTGGTGTGTGGTAAGACATCCAAGATAATGTTTTACACGTCTTCAGTCAAAATCACAATGCAAATTTCAATTTTAAAGTAAAGAGAAACTAATAATCAGGATTCAATTGATATGTTATGTGAAGGAGTCTAAACTATTTGATTCCAGAATGTAATAATGTAAAGGTATGTGATGAAGTGGTATATAATGTTATTATCTGAAATTTAATGGTGTGATTGTTACTTTTATAAGGATATCTATGTCCGATTTAACCAAACTCAGTCAAGACATTTAAATATGGTCAAATCATGTACGATTTACAACGAGTGCATGAAACATATATGATATGGCATTTGTATGGCTATTCGTAGTTCCAGTTCACACTTGTAAATCGTACCCGGTTTGACCATGTTTAAATGTTTCGACCGAGTTCGATGGAACCGGGAATAAGTTAGTGTTCACAAATATACCATACAGCCTCATACTAATAGTGATTATGAATAAGCAAGTCTGACATGTCAACGAACTCAAGTACATGAGTATGACTCTGTCTAGTCTCAGAACTATGCTGAAAAGCTCATGTAGAAAAAAAGAGATGAACTATAAAAGTATAAAGACCTATACGAATGGAGAAGAACTATAAAGAACTATAAGTATTATAGGCGTGATATGAATGAAAACAAGCTGCAATATTTGCTAGGGAGAATTTCTACACTAGCAATCCACAATGAACTTCTTCTCTGCAAATAGATTTAAAAATCAGTATGGATGATGTATGATGCGCAACTTTGGGGCTGAACAAGAAAGTTGGATACAAGGATGACATCCTTGTCATACCGTAATTTCCGAGAATGCTAATTTCAAATTCCTTAAAAAAGATTTACACCTCCGTTAAGCCTGTGTACTTTTGAAAATTTTCTGCCATTCATTAAAAACGCAGAAATATCGAGGGTTTTCAGCGTAAGTATCATTCGTGATATTTATGTGACCCATCAATACAGAATTGAGAAATCATATCTGAATTTCTGTACCAAATTTGAATATTTTCTGTTTGCCGTGGCAAAATCGCTGAAAAATAGTCGGTTTTGGATTTAGGGGGTATATTAGGTGAAATGAATTTTAGTATCTGTGAAACACCGCCGCCTTAGAGTGACTATCTAATTTTTCATAATATATATTAATATATCATTTAATTTTCATATACTATATGGATGGATAATTAACGTTTGAGACTCCCGATCACTTATTGTATTTTTTATTTAGTATTATCCTTAATTCTGAATAAGATTAATATCTTTTGATGCTTACTTACTATAGAGTATCAAGTTTATTTTATTTTAAAATTAATTTAGTTTTATGATTTGAAGTTTTTGAGTTTTCCATTTTTTTCCAATTCCCATTAACCCTATACCACCCTATTAATCATCCTTAGTTCATCTAATACCCCATACTCCTTTTTAAATTCCTAAACTCCCAGTTTCATGAAAAAATTTTTTCCTTAGTTTATTTTTTAAGTTAGCATTCATTCTATTCATGTATTTTATTATTTGTAGGCACCTGCTGTAAAATCTTTTAGGTTTAGCGGGACCAATTTTGTAATGCATATTACTGAATAAAATGATTGATTGATTGAATGTAGAAGCCTTATCAAGACAAAATTTATAGGCCCTAACTGAGCCCTCTCCAACTTCTCGTTGGTGGGGGGGAGAGATCAACACCTTCGCCTCCCCCCCCCTCCATCAATCATTCAGCCAGTGCAGAGAAATACACTTCTACTCGTCGTTCTAACGTGAACCAATTTTTTTCAAGATGGTTTCGACATACATGAGGACAATAAATTCAATATTACATATTGTAAACACGAATATCGTTGATGATAGTATCATATCTAAGATACTAAATTTAGTGTATTTTCCATTATTGTATTCTTTAAAAAGTAGGGAAACAAGAATAATAGATTGCCAAACTTCAGGAAAAAGGTCTAGGATATTTTTGTCGTTGCTGAAAAACTTTTTAGGGAATTTATCCTTGATAAACTTCTCAAAAATGTTGAACAACTAGAAGTATAGATTGTTTAAAGAAAAAGTTTTTCAGATTACTTAAACGTTCATCCTTGTTAAAAATCTTTAAGACAAAGTTGTCGAGTACTTACCCTATAGTAGGGCTATAGGAAATCAGCTATCAGGATATCAGCTGGGATAAAGGCTATCCTATAGTAGTGGTTTACTAACTAAACTCACTAAATTTGATATTACTTGTTGCAAACACAAATATCGTTAATCATAGTGGCAGGAGTACGTAGGGCAATTAATTGGATCGATCGGGCATCCTAGCTGACGCGTACATCCAGAGCAGAGCTGACACCTGTCAACACGTATGCAGCAAGCCGCAATGGCATATTACCCATCTGCCACATGTCGCTGTCATGTTGTAACCCCGCTGTTGCTGTTAACATTTCCATTGCCGATGGGGTCATTGCAGATTGCAGATTGCAGATTGCAGCAGAGTACTCTCGGATTGGATGCTTGAGGATGCCACCACCATGCTACTGTCAGATTCACTTCAGTCTGTCAGCGTTGTTTAAATGCATCCCCATTGGTGTTATTCATCACAAATGCTGACAGTTTCAATTATATCTCACTGTAGTGCGATTCACTTTAGACTGTCATCATTGATTGAATGCTTCCTCATTTGTGTTATTTATCACAAATACTGACAGATTCAAGTAGATCTCACAATAGTGAGATTCACTTTAGACTGTCAGCATTGGTTAAATATTCGAAGCATTGGTGCTATCTATGAGGAACGCTGACAGTTTTAAGTGGATCTCACTACATACCATGTGGCTGAAAGGTGCAATGTGGCCGGCCGGCATCACCATGTCAAATTAACCATCACTACCACGTACACCCATTTGCTACTACACAGTAATAGGATATGCAATAATGCAAAATTAGGCATGATGGTATAATATTCAAAATACACATTGTAGAATAGTGGGATTTATGAGAAAAGAGTTCCAAATGGTTAGCATAATGCTTGTGAAAGTATTGCCAAATCTTTTATCGAAATATAATATTAAGATTCGACTGAGTCACTGTCGATGTTGTAGAACCGTTCCATAATGAAATAGAAACACACATATATCGTCAAATTCCACAGTTTTATATGGCACAGGACCATGGTTTCGTGCCCACACAGGTAACATTTTCAAGCTGACTGAAAGTTTTCAAGCTGAAAGAAAATTTTCAAGCTGACGATCAGCTTGAAAATGTGACCTGTGACCTGTGTGGGCACGAAACCATGGTCCTGTGACATATAAAACTGTGGAATTTGACGATATATGTGTGTTTCTATTTCATTATTATTATCATAATCGATCAAGGTAGCAGTGCATGGATTCAATCTAAGTTCGAAGCTCTAGTTTAGATTTGTCAATTCTAAAAAATAGATTAATATAAATTATATGTTTTAGTATATTTGGGCCAAAAAGTGATCGAAAGTATTAGGAGTGATAGATAGCTGTGGGTGAGTGATTATATAGAAACCGGCCTGCAGTGACAGTTCATTTTGAGGTTAAAGACTGGGAAGTGAGTACAAAACTGAAATCTATTTTCGTAAGTAACTTCATATTTCTCATTAAAGTTGAATATCAAAGAAAAACAATGAACTGTTTAGTTTCGATAAAGATCTACCGGATGATAATGATTTTATTACCTGCAGCAAGTGTCAGTCTGGTTAGCATTATAACGTTCAGAAAAAATGAATGGGAATGTCCTAAATGTAGATCCAGGAGTAGATTGAATAGCTTTGAAAAAGACTCTACAGACCCTGTTTTCATCGCAATGAAAAGTATGATGGAAAAATTGTTTGCCAAACAGGATGAAATAATCACTGAAAAGATGGATGAAATGGAGGATATGATTGCAAATATCGATCTTAAGGTAGGAGAAATGAGGAAAGATATGGAAATTATTCAAGGAGAGTCGGCAAAGTTAAGAAAAGAGTTGAATGATTTAAGAACATCAGTGGAATGTGAAAAGCAATATGCAAGATCCAGGAATATAATTCTTACAGGTATACCTTTCAGAGGAGGAGGATCCATCCTTACAGGAAGATCTAGCTCAGAGTGTGTTAACTTTGCTGGGAAAAATGGAAATCGAAATAGGATTGAAAGATATCTCAACTCACCGACTGCCATCGAAAAATAAACTTCATAGTCCTGCAATTCTGCAATTGAACTCTAGAGCGGTTAGGGACAAAATAATTAAAGCAGCAAGGAAAAAGAAACCAGATACTGGATTAATAAATCCACATCGTCCAAAAAGAGCGATATACTTCAACGATCATCTAACACCGTATTTTAATTCGCTGATGATGAAAGTGAAAGAGTTTAATCAGGTGAAAAATTATAAATTTGTGTGGATGAATGGTGATAGAATAATGGTCAAAAAAGATGAGTTATCTAAGGCTATTCGAATTATCAAGTTGGACGATCTGGATAAAATGAATTGACTTAATCGATCCATGGCCAATTAAGTTTATCAGTAAATACATTCAAATTTTTCTCATTAAAGCAATATTTTATTAAATCTGTCAATCACTTACACAATAAGAACCGTAAATTCGGTTATTCGATATAGGATAATTTTCACATAGTTTTTTTTTTACTTTGTACTAATTTTTAACTGAATATATATAATTTTTATGCATCAATTAGATAATGAGGATTTGAATTTATATGATGATACATTATGTTCCCAAAATTTGAATGAGACTAGGGTTTTTTGAAAAAGCAGATTGTGTCCGGTAATGAAATAAGATTTCTATGCACTAATATTAGATCTTTGAGAAAACATTGGGATAGAATTAGATAATGTAATTAATGAAGTAGACTTTATTGTATTAACGGAAATCAATTTAAGAAATGAAGAAACAAATTTATTTATACGAGATTCCGGGATTTGGAAATAAATTTAAATGTAGATCAGATGGAATGGGAGGGGGAGGATTGGAAATTTTTTATAGAGATGGTTGGAATGTCGATGAGATTGTAATATAGTTCAAATCCGCTGAAATGATGTGTCTAAGAGTTAATAATAATGGGAAACAGATTATATTAGCAGCATTCTACACTGTAGAATCTACAGGCCTCCCAATCAAAATGTCAATTTGTTTAATGAAGAGCTAGAGTATTTTTTATCCTTGGAAAGGATTAAAAATGAAAATAATATTTTTATGATGGGAGATATTAATATTTGTTATATGTCATACATGTATGGATCAGATAATTATTTAAGTGTATTGTATTCAAATGGTTTGTATAACAGTATTCAGAAACCAACTAGAAAGGAATTGTATGATAATGTATTAGTGTCTAAATGTCTAGACCATATCAATGTTAAATTGCACGATGATTTCTCATTTTCATCTTTTGTTGTTGAGAATAAAATTACTGATCACTTATTGGACAGGTTTGAAGATTGTTATGAAAAATAATTCGTATGTTCATATAGAGAATATTGATGATTGTAAAAGTATAATTTTGAATAGACGAGTTAATTATTTCATTCAAAATGAGAATTGGTGGCCTATATTGGATATCACAGACCCATCTGAGATCTACAATGAGATATTGAATAAATTTACAGTTATATATGATAAAAGTACAATAAAAGTTAAATTCAATAGACGTAAGACAGAAAATCCCTGGTTCAATGATAGTATTAGGAATTTAATAGATAGGAAAGAGTATATTTGGAGTAGGTTGAAAAAAGATAAATACAACTTGGGATTAAGAGATCAATTAAGAAGATTCGAAATGAGGTTACATTCAAGATTCGTAATGAGAAAAGATTGTATTATCAAAGGATATTTTCTGATAATTTCAATGACAGCAAGAAAACTTGGGAGACCATCAATCAGTTTATAAATAAGAAAAGTAAACCTACTATTTTAGATTCAATTAAGAGTAGTTTCCAGATTAATGATGAGCATCAAATGTCTAATCTACTAGAAGGGTTGAATTTTTGTTTCAAAGAAAGTGTTGAAAAAATAAATCATGAGATGAATGGAGAGCCATTTGACTTGGCGGCACAATTTGAGGAGGGCAATTATACTATTGGCAATAAAATGAGCATGAATATGAGAAAAATTAATCAAGAATTATAAATCAAAGCAGTAAATAAGCTTAATTACAAATCTTCTGCAGGCCCTGATAAAATTAGACCGCAGGAAATAAAGTCCAACTTATTTTATTTGAAATTGATTTTGATGCATTCAATTAAGCGAATTGTTGATACTGGGAATATACCACATTTATTGAAAGTAACTTACCTTAGACCTATTTTTAAAAATGGTTCTCGAAAAAATTTAGGAAGCTATAGGCCAGTAGGCTCAGTATCTGTTATAATGAAAATTTTAGAGCACCACTTATGTATGCAGTTACAACAATACTTAGACAAACATAATATTTTGAATAATTCACAATACGGATTTGTTAATAAGAAATCTACTATTGACTTATTAGAAAAAATGACATCAATGGTGCACTGAATGATAATAAGTTTGTAATAGCGGTGGCAACAGATTTGAGTAAGGCATTCGACTTGGTGAATTATAAGATCATGCTATCCAAACTAAAATTGATAGGCATTAGTGGAAAATTACTTAGGATATTTGAGGACTATTTTAGGGATCGGAGATTGCACGTCATTATAGGTAGATCAATTAGTAGTGGTTATAATCAGACATGCGGATTAATTCAAGGTAGTATAATCTCGCCGACACTCTTCAATATTTATGTCAACGATTTGGCTAGTCTAGCATTCAAGGGTAGTATACTACAATATTCAGACGATAACTTACTTTATGTCATAGATAGTGATTTACAAATGGGCTTGAGAAACATGCAGCAGGATCTGAATATGGTAGTGGAATATTTTTACAATAATTCTTTCAAGATGAATGCTCAGAAAACTCAAATGATTATATTTAAGAACCATAGAATAACTGTAAATGTTTTTAACTTGTTCAACGTGGTATGTAATAAAACAGAATGCTCAAGAGAGAATAGAGTAGTATGCAATTGTCAACGCCTTCCAGTTCATGATAGTATTAAACATCTGGGTATAAACTTTGATTTACATATGAGATTCAAAACACATATTGATATAATGACAAGAACAATGAAGGTGGCGCTTTACAAGTGTTCTAGAATTAGTAATTACTTTCCAGTGAATACCAAAACAATTATATACTTCTCAATGATACAGAGTATTATTAATTATGGAATAACAGTGTACTCCCTAGCCCCTCAATACATAAAATTGCGATTGGAGAGGACTATGAGAAGAATTGTTCAAACATTGTTTAATGGAATTGAAAGGAATCTGTTGGGAATTTTATCATTTGATTTATTAGCCAAGTACCATGACTTGTCAAGAAACTATTTTAGAGAGGAATATAGAGTATTAAATGGAATTGTTTATGGGCTGCGAAAAAGAAATTACAGAACGCAGAGATATAATAATATTTATGGAAAAAACTTACCTAATAATAGAATACCCAATTTATTGAACTCTCTCCCCATAGAACTAAGAAAATTGGAAAGGAAAGGTGAAGCTAAAAGGAAATTAAAGGCATATTTTATGAGAATTAATATAATACGAATAGGAAAAATAGCTAGCTTAACTTTAGATTGTTCTGGTTGAAATTATTATTAAATGACTTACCCGTTGTAAATGTTAATGAGGTTAGAATACTTGATTCAATGTTATAATGAGTTGGCTATGGTTCAAAACGCATTTAAAGCGAGTAGTTTACTTCCAGAATGTTATATTATTTATAAACACTGAATTGAGCCTAGTATAAGTAGATTTGTTTGTTAGATAATTTAAGTCATATTCAACAAGATTAAAAAATGGAAACACATAAAAATACGATGTATAATTTGAGCAATTAAGGGTTCAAAATTGAAAATAGTAGAAAAAAAATGTTTTTTGTTGAGTTTATTTCTTGTAATGTTTATACTCTGATGAAAGTAAGGTTATAATTATTATTACGAAAAAGTCAAAATCAAAATCAAAATGAGTTTTAGCAAGAGTAACTAGATAAATCTTGGTTGCAACCTGTGCCTGTGTGTATGTGTGGCTGAGAAGATGAAAATCAAGTTGGCAGTAAATGCCTTCTGTATGGATATCTGTGTATCAGAATACTGTGACAAAGTGGGATGCTAAAAAAATGTACCGACAATCTGTACTGAACTGTTTTCGAACTTATGTTGTTGACTTTGTGTTCATTGGAATTATCAAAGAGTTATAATATAATTATTGTCTGTAAATTTTCTAACTGTATACCTCTCAAATAGCTAAATAGCTAGAGAGGTTAGTATATATGTACTTGATGAAATGTAATGTTGTGAAAATTCAAATAAATAAAATAAAATAAATAAATAATTATTATTATTATTTTCATTTTTCATCACATTACTATGTGAGTTTTTCATCAAAATCGGTCTATGACAAGACTTTGATGAATTATTCTGCTGCTTGGTTTAAGAATGCCATAACCATTGATACAGTGTTGAGCATCATTGCCTTCTGCATCAAGTGGATCTTGTTCCTCGAGGCACCCAGATGACTTAGGTTTGCAGTCATTTTTTCCCCATCAATCCAACTGCAGATATTATGACTGGTACGATTTCCACTTTCTCTTGATGCCAGATATCCTTTATCTCAGCTGCCAGGGGGAGATACTTGGAAATCTTTCCACTGTAGTAGTGTTCCATGTTATGGCAGCATGGAATGCCTACATCTATTAAGGCTGTTTCCCTGGTCAGCTTATTCATCAGGATTAAATCTGGCCTGTCATGTGGAATCGTTCTGTCAGTCAGCGCAGATCTGTCCCAATACAGCTTGTGGGTATTATTACTATTATTATTATTATCATTTTATCATTATCATTATTATTATTATTATTACTATCCCTGTTTGAGGTTTTGCTTGACCACCCTTTCCCTGGGCTCCGAGCCCCAAGGAAGAGTGACAAGCGACTTTTCCAGAGTGACTGCTCCACATGTCCATGTTGTAAACAATCATACTAGGTCCGTTACCATTAGATCGTTTGCACTGAGTAGACGTAATGAACCAAGAATGACAGCCTTCTGCATCCGACCTGCTAGTACAGTAGCAGGTCTCTCACAGGCTGGAATCGTTCTAAGGTTGGCCAAAAATGAGGGTCTCATGCCCCCCAGTACACCTACAATCAACACCACCATTCTCACAGAGTAGCCTGGGTTTAGCCTGCGCAGCTCTATTAGTTCTTAATTATTATTATTATTATTATTTATTTATTTATTTATTACAGAACAACTATTACAGACTACAGGCATTAAGCCCAAAACAGTCTTTACTACCATTTACAATCGAATAAAGTAAGTTACTAAAAGAAATAAAAATGAGAGATACAGTACATGCAATTCACAAATATATAAGAAAGATGATAAGTATGAGGAAAGCATAAGTAATTGTAAATAATCTAAGCATAAATAATAAATACAGAATAAAATCAATCTAACTTATCCAAACTCATCTAAAACTTATCCAATAAGTTATAAAAAGAATAGGCCTACAATTGAGCATAGAAACAGGTTAAGGGAAAACATGTGCCACTGTGGGAAGAAAATTGATGAAAGCAGAGAAGAAAAGAAAAAGTTTTAACAACAACAGATATTCAAGTATAAAATTTAAGGGATTTAAACTGTATGTTTGATCAACTCTATAAAATTAATAAGAATCACGGACATCATATTAATTGAATCAATTCAGAAAATGAATTCAAATTCAATTATGAATAGCCTCAATAATACGCCTTCTAACCTCACTAACAGGGCCATGCTCATCAACACCTTCACAAACGCTATTGAATAGCCTCAAAACTCTATTGAGTGGAGAGCAGAAGTTATGAAGGGTCCTTGATCTTGGTACATGAAAGGTCCTAACTCTTCTGACATTGAACGTGTGTACCTGGAAACCAATCCTAGAGAGGAGAGCGGGTGAATTAATGTAATTTTTCAAAAGTGACACCACAAACATCAATGAAAACCTCTCACGTCTAGCCCTCAAAGAGTCCATATTGAAAAGGGATCTCAAACGTCCAGAAGGAAAACCCAAGGGACAGGCTCTTCTAAATTGCATATAGAATAGGAAGCGAAGGAGCTTATTCTGTACTTGATCGACTCTTAATGTATCCTGATGAGTAGAGGGACTCCAGACAATAGATCCGTACTCTAGGACACTTCTGACTAGCGACTGATACAGAGTTACAACAGTCTCAACATTATTGAAGCCGGTAGAGTTTCTCAGAACAAAGCCCAATAGCTTGTTCGCTCTGCCAATGATGTGATCAACATGTGCTGAAAAGGACAATGTACAACTGAATACAATACCAAGATCCTTACACATTGTTACCCTCTCCAAGCACACACCATTGATCGAGTAGGGATAACGAGCTGGATTAACCTTTCTGGAGAAAGTCATACATTTACATTTTTTTACATTGATATCAAGCTTATTCACATGGCACCACAATGCAACTCCTTCAACATCAGCCTGCAAGGAATAGCAATCATCCAATCCTCTCACCTCTTTGTAGATCTTCATATCGTCAGCGAATATCAAGCACTTGGAGTTGGGTATCTGAAGTGGTAACTCATTTATCAATAGCAAGAATAAAAGGGGCCCCAGATTGCTACCCTGGGGAACACCAGACGTACTGAAATAAGCATGAGAGACCCTTCCTTGAACAGTTACAAATTTTTTTCTTTGAAACAGGTAACTTCTGAATAAATCAACAAAAGCACTACTAAAGCCCAGCTGTGACAGCCTCTTCAACAATATACAATGATTAACACGGTCAAAGGCTTTACTAAAATCAGTATAGATCACATCCATTTCTCCACCGGCATCAAGTACATTGGAGGCAGACACTGTAAACTCCAATAAATTTGTCACAACAAATCTTTCAGGAAGAAAACCATGCTGATTTTCAGACAGTATTGGACAGTATTATGAAAAATTGCCAATGGATTTTCAAAAGTTTAACATTTCATTTCGATATGAATCATAAAAGTCATCCATCTCTGAACGCATCAATCTTGAATACAATTTGTAGAGAGACACGAACACATAATAAATTATATCATTTTTATGATGAAAATCATTTAAAAGAGAGCAGCGCTAAGCGTCTCAGGCCCATGTATGCTCCTTTCACGCTGAACGCTAATCCACGATTGCAAGTTGGCATGTTCGCATTAATTATAACGTGTTCAATTTGGGTTTGAACGAACAGGCAGATATATTTCCTTTTAATCCAAGATGGTGCATAAATGTTCCTCAAATAACAGATGACCCAGACTGGATGGCGAAGTGTGTATTCAAAGTTCAGCTACAACCAAAATATAAGTTGAAAGTGTTGAGCCCATATAACTAACAAGCTTGGTTCACCAAGTTGCAAGTTTCTCAAATCAGAAGAAATAATAACTAAGACCGAGAGTATATTACAAGAGAGAATATTTTGACATTAATAATTTGATGATGAGCAGACAATCCTTGAATCAGCGAAGCTGAAACCGATGATATTAGAATCTTTCATCACCCTCACACCCCATACACTGTAAGTGTGTGTAATGCCAATTCCTTCCTACCTAAAGCGTTACCTAATGAAAGGCGTTCTGATAATATGTTATTTCATTGTCTACGTATATGAAACCGTAAAAAAATGTTACCAACGTCTTATAAGCGTGGCATACTGCGATTTACAGTCTCATATGTTGAATGGAAGTGTCTTGTAGTATCATCCATTACTTTTTGCTATAGGTTTAATTTTAAGACTTGAAAACTATAAAAATAAGATTATCAATAGAAATATAATAAAGATCAGAGAAATTAATGACAGTAATGTACATATTTTTATGCAATGCTTGGAAGAAGTAAATTGGTTGACTGTCTATGCTCTAAAAAATGTAATAGAACAAATTCAGGAGTTCCAGAAGCTATTCATGTGGGCCGTGAACTTGGCTTTTCCTTGGATTAAGAAAACTATTAATGTAAATAAATGTGATAATAAGTGGTATAATTCGGATTTGTGTGCTTTAAAAATTAGATGTGAGCATTTGTATTATCTGCATAAAAATTCTACTTGTGAAAGGATAAGATCGGATTATTATAGATTAAGAAGTTACTATAGGTATGAATTAAGAAAGGCAAAACTCAATTTCAACAATAAATTAATACAGAATAGTCATAATAAGACAAAAGCTGCATGGAAAATTATAAATAAACATACCACTATAAATAGTAAATCTGTAGGAATTGAATGCAGAATGTCAAAAGATGATATAAATAAATATTTTGTGAATAAAGCGGAACAGATTGTTAAAGATATTCCCAAAAGTGATTTTGATTATAAATATTATGTTCATAATATTCCTAGGCCGAATACAAATTTCAAATTTGTACACTTCAAGGTGGAAGAGGTCTTTGAAACTATAAATAAAATGAGTAATAGTAATTGTCTGGATATTGTAGGATTAAATTCTCTGATAGTTAAATTAGCAGCTCCTAATATATCAGAAGTGTTGACTTCCATATTTAACAGGTGCCTTGACTTGGGAATATTTCCTGATGAGTTCAAAAGAGTTAAGGTGATACCAGTTCACAAGAAAGGAGATAAATCAAACATAGATAACTACAGGCCGATATGTTTAATTTATATATTATCGAAAATTTTTGAGAAGCTTCTTCACTCGCAATTAGTCAAATATTTTGAAAATAACAGCTTGCTTTCAAACAACCAATATGGTTTTAGAAAGAACCATAGTACTGGTGATAATGTTCTTAGACTTGTGAAGGAAGTTATTCAGGACCTGGAAAACCATAAGAATGTACATTTTAGAAGTTTTGATATGTCTCGTGCATTTGATACTGTCAATCATAGCAAATTATGTGAAAAACTGTTTCATTATGGCCTAGAACAATCTGCAGTAGATCTAATCTCTTCCTACTTATCAAATAGAGTGCAATTCATTTACAAGAATGGGGAGTATTCCAGAGGTGAAATTGTTAAGTGCGGTGTACCACAAGGTTCTATCTTAGGACCACTCCTATTTATAATTTATATCAATGATTTGCCTGGTTCGATAAATGTATGTAATGGAAATGGCCTTTCTTATTTGTATGCAGATGATTTAGGACTGAAAGTAGATGATAAGAGCAAGGAAAATTTACAGGTAATGCTCACTGAAAATACCTCATTGATAAATGATTGGTGTGCGGCTAATAATTTGAGCTTGAACGTTGACAAAACAATTGACATGAAATTTAGCTTTGATAGGAGTACAACAGAAATAACATCCATGAAATTTCTAGGAATGATGCTGGACACAAATTTAACATGGAATGAACATGTTAGACACATTTCAAAAAGAATTAACAAAGGCATCTATCTTCTTCGGAGACTGAGTCAAATTGTAGATACCTCAGTATTAATGAATGTGTACTTTGCGCATATTCATAGCCATCTAATGTATGGCATTCAACTATGGGGAAATTCCTCATCCTCCCATGTCTTGTTCAAGCTTCAAAAAAAGGCCTTGAGAATAATATGTAAGAAGGGCCCTCTCACACCATGCAGAGATTTATTTGTTAGTATGGGACTGTTGACAGTGCCATCATTGTATATACTGGCATGCCTAACATCAATGAAGAAAACTATTAGTGAATATGTGTTGAACAGTAATGTACATAGCTATGGAACTAGGCATAGAAATAATATTAGAGTTAATTATTGTCAGTATGCGGGATCGCAAAAGAATTGGCAATACATGTCTATTAAACTTTTTAATGCTCTCCCTAATGAGATAAGAGAAAGTAACTGTGTGAGTTTTAAACGATTTTTGAAGAATTTGCTGGTTGGAAAATGTCTATATAAGGTAGAAGAGTTTTTCGAAATTCAATTTTAAAAATTTATTTGAGTAGATGTTTGTTTTTTGGACTTGTAGAGTGCTAGACAATTGAGTTTAAAAATAAAATAGATTAAAATAATACAAATGAAATGTGATGTATGTGTGTATGTGTATGTATATAAATGTATATATATATATATATGTATATATATATATATATATATATATGTGTGTGTGTGTGTGTATATATGTGTATATGTATATTTATATATGATGTGTTATTAGACTACTGTAAGTTTGAACTGACGTTGTTATGACATTTTCATGTTTTTTGACAATAAATTATTTATTTATTTATTTATTTATTTATTTATTCATTGCATTTTTTGGCAAAGTATTCTGAGCGATATGAAAGTACGTCTCAGTCAGTGAGCAGTAGCCATAGAGCGGGTATAGAATGTAGCAATGTATACTCACTCTAAAGTATACAAATCAAATACTCCTTATATAATATGCAATTGATAAAAAAGAGCATATACTCTATTTGATGTAACTTCAAGCTTCGTGTTACACATAGGATGGGGAATACAATTCGAATATTCGGAAGTAACATCAGAGTAAGAAGTTACAGTGAATTAATAATGTCTGCTGTAACCTCGCCATAATATTATAATAATTAATACAATTTATTATTGCTGAATGTTTGATGCAGTCTACCTTTTGTCTTATGGGAAGTTATATCATTCATAGTGTGAAACAATAATGTATTTGTTTAGGAGCATTACTATAGTATTACTTTAAAACAATATTATTGTTAAGCGGTTGATGAAATCTATCTTCAAATACATCTAAATTACTTAGACACTGATGACACAATGCGTTGATACCTGTGTTATGGATTATGAAAGATCGACCCTTGGGAGTCTTGGGTCACACAGATGAGTGTGTGGGAGAGGTGTTTTGGACAATTATTAATATGCACGCACACAGTAAAAGGGGTAGGCTGAGCAGAGGGCAGAGGGCAAGGGGCGAGGGCAAATGGACTTGTTGAAAAGCTGGTCGGTCGACACTGTGTTTTCAGACTGACAAACGGCCTTCAGCGACACCCTTTATAGTACTCATCACACACATCACGTCTGCTGCTTATTATATGCTCCACACTTACAAGAGTGGCACTTTACAAGCATATGTCCCATCATTATCTATGACACAATTACAGGTCTTGAAGAATATGTAATAAAGATTTACTCATCTACATTACTGTTGTTTCTATGTACAATATATCAATTCATTTCTATTGCATTGCAATATATGAATCAGGATCGATGAATTAAACATAAAAATATGTAAAATACAAATAATACAGAATATATAAATATTTACGGTAAATCATAAATCCATGGATAAGCCCATTCCATATTCTCCATTCTATATTGGTGTTTCCTAATTGAGTATGTGGATTAATGGAGAAGGTCTAACCGTGGTTATTCTGCTATCTAATGGCTTTGATAAGTTGAAAGGCATGTGCCCATGCGGCTGCTTATTTACTGCTCATGTGCTTATGTATTTTTGAAATTCGTTCTTGGAACATTTAGAGGTCAAGCTGAACTGTTTTCTCTTATTCATATCAATTTGATTGATTTCTTGCTGGATAATCGAATTAAAAATCTATTCTTACTCTGTGAAAAAAAAATTGTGTTGGAAATGTGAATGGAAACTCTTCTCCCAATCTTCATCAATTTTCAGTTTGCTGGGTTCCAGTTTTAATTTGATTCCATTTCAAACAAAATTTACCTTACACTGATGGGTGAATACTTATCAGACTATTATTCAAATGCATTTTACCACTGAAATGAAAAGATTAATAGCATTCAAACGAAATTTACCTTACACTGATGGGTGAATACTTATCAGGTTATTTATTCAAATACATTTTAGTACTGAAATGACAAGATTGATAGCATTCCACTCTCTATCATATTGAAGCTCTTTACTAACACAACAATATACCATCTAAAACAATCGGAAGCACGTCCGTTTATTATTTCTTATGATATCCATCGTCTGAGCCAGAATCCCGCTGATCCGGCATGCATCAAGTCTTGAACGTGCCGGATTATAAGGTGTGAGTCTCAAGGGTTCCATTCAGATGTTTACTTCTGCTTGGCTGTTTTTGTATTCGCATTGTTCCACACAGCTGCTTACATATCTCACTAGTAGTTCCTATCCTTGATTTGCGAGGTCCAGAAGATTATAATGCTACCCACATCAAGGTTGAAGCTCCTCGATACGCTTTCCCTAACATCAAATGTATCTTATCACAGACTGTACAGCTTTCAATGCAAAACATCTACAACGTAAATGTTTTTCCCACGCAGCTTGGATCTTGACAAGCGTCATCATACTTACGTCATCTCAATATCCCACAAAATATTAATTCAGCACGTTCCCCTTTAATACTATATATCACCCAAATACCACATCACTCAACAATGGAATATTCAACACTATCCTTTTAACAATTTTTTAAGTAATCCAGTGGCAAATTTCATCTCATAGGAAGCTTTCAATTGGAAGAGCCTCCAATCAAATGATTGAATGATCTAGTAGAAAAATCAATTATTATGTAAGAAGTTTTCAAAACACCAATTTTGGTTACAGTTTCATAAAATTATTGGGAGATACTCGGAGTCTTGAAACAGGATCAATTCATCTCTCACACGTTTTTGGAGTTTCACTTGAATACTATGCAGGTACTCAGGATTCATTCAATGTATAGGCCTACTCAATTCAGCTTTTAATATTTGATCTGATTGAATCTTAGAATTGATCTTCATGCTTACAGAGTTTCTTAAAATCTGTAATTTCATCGAACTAGAATTGTAGCTGAAGTCTCTACTTCAAGTTACTAAAGTAACTTAAGCAAATAAGTAAAGCTTCTGTGAATTAATTTAAAAGACTGTTCAATTGTATAATGTGTAGATGATATTATATTTACTAATAGCTACTTAATATTGTCTTACTACGCCTCGATTGACTACTATCCACATTTCATTATATAATTTTCCTCTTTCTCTAGAATTGTATAAATTTGTTCAATATTCACTCAGAACACCCCTTAGTATTGTGGGCTTTGGTGTTTTTGCATTCAGGGTCAGTTGAGATGTCCACGTGACATGATAGTAATCTATGTGCTGAGAATCCAGGTGTTTGATTCACTTACTTAGTTGTTCTGGGGATCACTGAGATGTTTATATGATATAATAGTAATTTATCGGTTGTACGTGGACATCAGAGGTTTGCGTTTTCCGGTCGAGAGATGCTCTCAATCCTGGGACAGGACAGGTGGCGCTTAATCTACTTTACAAAGGATGTTCTGAAGCATTCTTGCGTAAAATACTGAGCTCCAGCATCCACACCCTTGTCCTAGCGAGCTGATCAGCTGAACGTGGTCTAGACCTAAGCTCGGTGCATGTCCTGAACTGGCAGTAGCCATTACCGCTTATGGACTAATCTTCGTCGTCAGCGTGTTAATCTGACCTTTCACCCGCTTCTGCGGCTACCCACCCCCTCTTACCCCTTACCGTGCTACCTTTACACACTCAAAAAACTCGTTCTACTTGTTGCGAGCTAGGTTCTACCCGCTACTAGGAGAATTAATTATCAAAAAATGTTGTTTCGTCAGTGGATATTTAATATTTATCAAATATAATTGACCGAATGAAGTGAGGTCTATGTTTTAACTCGGATTTTCTTTTGTATGTAACGCGTTGATAGAATTCTATGAGATTTGATAGGAATAATCCTTTTCAACTGTGCGTCGATGTACACACAAGGTTTTTTAAAATTTTGCATTTTAAGGATAATATGAAAAGAAAAGGAATTTCCTCTATACTCCGATATCACTATATATATTATCTACTTTGAAGATAGGATAAATCAGACTATAGAATTATTAATGATCAATCAGCTGATAAGTGGATTATTCATTGCATGCATTACACAGATGTCTGGAGAAGCCAGGTGAACAGGTAACCAGATACTTGTGGATGAGAAGACTGCGTGAGGTGTACAGTTTACAGAACTACTAGTATGGATAAGTTCACACTTCATTTCAGATACGAATTGAAGTAATCACAAATTAATAGAGATGATACTAATCCACTTGAAATTGTAACTTGACTAAAATTCAATCAGACCAAATGACTAAATTCATAGTATTTACAATGAATGAGTCATCTATTCGTTGAATACCGATCATTAAAAATTAGATAAGTGGATTAGAATTAATGAGAGCTGGAAGAAAAGAGCGAATATGGAATTCAGCTGAGCGTTGAAAGATAGATTTGTTTGAAAACCTAAGTTCTGATAGTTTGGAATCTTGAAAGAAAATTTATTTATAATGAAAGGCAGCTAAAAAGGGTAGTTGTAGGATGTAGGAAGAGGCTTTCTGTGATGAGAAAGGCTCAGATGACGTGAATCTAAAAAGGCCTTTCCCATCATCTCAGTTTTTTCAGTTTGGGAGTTAACGAGGTTCGGCCCTTGAATCGATTGAGTCATTTCCTGGACCAAATACCAATTTCCACTTTTCAGCCGATTTTTGTGTCGATAGCAGGTAATTTGTCAATATCTCCAACGAAAATTGATATTTTCTGTGTCTTTCTTGTGCTATACTATTAAATTGAAATTCCCTGCCGTAGTCTCATATATTTTACACGGATTTCTCCTCGATGAAGTTTGACCTACACTTGCAAATATCAGATGAGCGATCATAGGTAAACAGGTTTGATTTGATCATGCTACATTTTTAAACTTACATTAATAGAGGTTGAATGAAATTGAATGTTACTTCCACTTTGAAAGTTAATGAACGAGTGTGACAATGTCAAACTTACAGTGAGAATCACGTTATTAAGTCAGTTAAAATAATAGGATGGCATAGTCGTCTATAGAAGATAGCTGTGATTGAAGTCATGCCGTTATCCGATATAATATTTATTAATTGTTAATATTTGCTAATAATGTTCTATTATATCCCAAATATACTTCAACAGGAGAACATTATCTTATCATGATTGAAATATTTTATCGTAATTGACGTTGAATGTTTTGATAATTATATAGCATAGAGCTAGGTCTATGCATCGCCCAATGAAAGACAAGGCAAACCAATGTTTATTTGGTTCTAACTTAACGCGAATCTCACAAAATATTTAAAGATGGAAGTATTAGATTATGGATTGAATTATGAATCCATATTAGATTAACATGACCCCTGCGCTACTTTGCGCCTTCAACGTGGCCTACTTTTATTCTCAATTGACAGAAAATATGGATTATTTGTCTGCTGGAAGTTTCAAGATGAATTTTCTTATTCGCTGTGAAGTTGATATTGCGGTAAATATTCATATTGAATGGAAACTATATGGTATTTTCGAAACCACTAATTATTTATTAAAACAATTTGGGATTATATTTTTAGTTGTTACACTACTATTCATCTCTATTCAATTGAAATCTTGAACATTCAGCAGCAAAATTTATCATATAGGTGAATCCTTAACATTGAACATTAGCTAAGCTCTACTGTCATTAGCCGAGGCCAAACATAACCTTATTTGTTATACTTGGTCTTAGCCAATCACAGGAGAGCTCAACTTTCATTGGTCAATAGCTAATGACCAATCTTATGGCTTTACTCACACTATAAATTCTGCTGCTTAATGTACTGCTCAATTCTGCTGATCTCAAATTACTAGAAAGACACCGACCGATGGTGTAATAACAACCGAAACTATTATCTCTATATGTTTCCTTGAATTAGTAGTTTCGAAAATATCAATTCGTTTTCGTTCAACCTCAATATTTCACAAAATCGGATAGATAGTGAAATGGGTAAATAAGAAAATCAAATGCATAGATTCAACATAGTTCTAGAATGCTAATTTGTTTGGAACTAACAAATAATGTCAAATGCTTTGAATGGTAGTTCTGTTGAGATGATTCAACTTTTGACCTTCAACAAAATTATATTAAATCTCTTTTCCTCATATAGTTTTAACTAAATGGATAAGGTTGACTAATCTCTATCTAATATCACAGCAATATTGGATTATGCTGTATCACAATATTAATTCATCATAAGATTTAGGTTTTAGAATATCATTGCGTTGAATATCAAAGGGGTAGTACATTAAAGAGTACATTGTGTTACAGCATTATAGCTATCAAATCCGAATCCTCATTGAAATTCTTAATTAGGGAATACACCTATGTCTGTTACAGAAGGATTCCAAAAATACATTTTCGAGAGACACTGTAGCTAATTAATGCGGACATAAATCTTGCAATCCAATACAA
The DNA here is from genome assembly GCF_014356525.2 of Nilaparvata lugens. Classification (NCBI taxonomy): domain Eukaryota; kingdom Metazoa; phylum Arthropoda; class Insecta; order Hemiptera; family Delphacidae; genus Nilaparvata; species Nilaparvata lugens. The sequence continues at coordinate 85,774,661 of NC_052518.1, read as the reverse complement.
ATGGATTCTAAAACACATTTTAAAGGTTGCTAGCATTGGCAAAAGCCAGTAAATGTTCGAATTCTGTTCATTTGTAGTCATACACCTTACAGCGTAACACCTTTGTGGAAACGAAGGTGTATAATATATCCAAATGTGTATTCAGGTTTTATATGTGAACGTAGTGGGCTCACAGATTGCAAAGACAGGAAATGTAATGAATGGGTTGGGTGGGAAGAAGCGTATGAAGTAGAGCAGAAAAGAGGATAGAGGAAGAGAGTAGTAGGGGGAATGATGGAGAGGGGTTGACCAAGCCGGTCGATACCTCATTTATAGCAAAATAATAGAATTTATGGTAGATGCTCACGTTGCTGCTTATTTTCAAGGGCTGCAAGCATTAAAGAGATATAACAGCGCATCCCAGCATTCCCTCATTCGCCTCCCTATTACCAAGTTCCTTCTCAAACTTCCACAAAGGAGTTCTATTTGAAATTAGATGACGGAAACCGGCTCTCTCATCAGCAACACATAAAACATGGTTTGACTGTTTTTTTTTTCAAATGAAATACCATCTCAACTCAAAAAAATTAGTATACGTGATAAATTGAACTCAACAACTCATTATTGTAAACAAAGCTCCAATAATTCAAGAATAATTGAATTATATTCAATTTATCCATGAAATTGGTTAATCTTCACCATAATGATGTTAGTATGTATTTTGAAAATTTAATTTTCTATTGATTCAAAACTTATGATAAAATGTTCATCACTCGATTCATAGAATTTGTAGAACTTTTCGTAGATGTGGACTGACGATTCATAAATGAGCCTCGTATTCTGAAGTTTGAATTGAGGACGGGTTAGAAAGTATGTATTTTAAACAGTGGATTGGGAGAATCAGCAAAGTTTTCATGTTTTCCCAAGTGAAATAGGAGAAGATCGAGAGAATAAGGAGGATTTGGTACCTTATAATAAAGTACCATTGTTGAATAATTAATCTTTTCTGAAATTGAAGGCTCAGAGAACTCAACTTTCCTTAGCAAGTCTTGAGAAAGCTTTATCTCATGTAAGACTTGATTCGAAACAATACTTTCATGGATATGCAGTCATTACAAGGAAAACCTTTGAAACCAATGTTTCCAAAGCATTGGACTTGAACCAATGGTCCATTTGAAATGATTCTCTTACAATTACAATACATTATCTTCCGTCAAAATGAATTAATATAGAATAAAATGTATTTCATAGAAAATATCATTTATGTAACACTTATGATTGCAGAAAGAAATCTGATGACAGATTCTGTTCGCGATTTCAAAACTTTGTGGAAGTTTCAATATAACTATGTTAGTTTGAATGATATAGGACGAAATCAGCGTAGCGGTTAGCGTCCGTGTTACTTTCAGATTAGATAACCGGCTTTGGATTCACGGTAGGCCTACATATGAGATTTTATGTTAGAGTTAATGAACATGTTTGAACTAATTTTCAGGATTCTCTATAGTAAATTCAAATTGGACTATCTGTGTGTGAATCATCTAGGAAATAGGGATTTCCTAGCTGCCGAATTAAGTTAAAGGTTATAGAATATCGCAGTAGATTTCGGAGTCTTCGTATTTCGGCATGAACGTTTTCCTAAAAAGACGACTTTAGAATCGTCTTCTTCTTAAATAGGAACCCACCCAATGAATCCTTACACCGCTTCAACATCTGCATCCTTTGTTGGTGTAGCTGACAACGTCGCACTTCCTTCCAGCGTTTACACCCGAGATAGTATAATGAGAGGTTGACGTACAAAAACAATGAGCAGTAGGAAAATATTGGAAGACGTGGGGCAACGTCCTTGATACAGGGGAGACGTTCAGCGATAAGACGTTTTTCCGCAGGGCGGAGTCAATCAATTGGAAGGAAGGGTGCAGTTGTTGATGGGAGGGGGGGTTGTGAAGGGTTATGGGGTGGGGAGGAGTATGAAGGGGGAAGCGCGGCCGAGAGAGCTTAGTTCCGATTAATAGTACTGATCATGCATTTAGATTGCCTCATTAATCAGCTATAAGCCCGCCGGCTTGCCGCTAGCCTAACCTAACGTCTAGGCATGTCTCTCTGGCATAGAGCGGCGTTTGACGCTCAGAAACGCCCAACAAAGTCGCGCGCGAACCGTCGCTGACAGCTCGAAAAATAAAAACTACAGCCGCCGCCGCTTTCCAAATGAATAATTTATATTCTTTTCTCAGCTTGTTTTTTTAATTATTCATTCATGGTTCTGTCATTTCTTCTCTTCGAATCTGTGGGACGTGGCCTCAATGTTTTGGAAGTTTTCACGTCCGAGAAATCAACATGCTTGATCTCCGGAGTTCAGGCTGGAAATGTAAGGAAGAGGAGGAGATCATGGCTTCGATTATGACTTCAGATGGTTAACATTATGATAATGATAGTGATGTTACACATTAGCTCTGTTGTTGTAATACAAAACTCATAATGGAAATTCTTCTATTGGGGGAAGACATTATTCGATTATAGAAAAAAATTATCCTACAAAATATGGTGGACGTGAAGAAAAATCCCAAATAAAAATAACCAAAATTTAAATGGATTTTAATAATCAGCCAACTCTTCAATTAATCATTCAATCTCAGATTGAAATGACGAGCCGAGTTTATGATACACAATGGAACTAGTGCTCTCTTCATTCTCGTGTCTTCTTTCCTCTTTCTTCCTATTCCATTTTCTTTTTCCCCTATATTTTTTCAATCCACTTCTACTTAACTCTTTACACTTATCTTCATCTAACATCATCTCTTCTTCCGTTCTCTCTCAGCATAATTATTATTCTGATGTCACTCTATTTGTAATTTATACTGTGATCTTATGATGTGGGATCGGGGACCAAAATATCGGGTAGCAACATTCTCAGATATGACCTCTTGCGAGTTTGATAGGCAACAGCACAGGGATGATAAAAGAGGATGTAGCTTAATAGAACCAATAGTTCTATAGGAGAACTGTAGTAATAGAAATTAATCTCAAATTGTGAGGTCATAGCTGCATCATTAATGATGTTTTGTAGCTTTCAAGCACCTCATCTATGAAAAGAGTTTCTCACTGAAATAATAACAGTCATTATTAAGGTAACTGAAACTATATAACTCATCTTAATCGAGTTAATCAGTGTTGTGAAAACTACTGTACCTGTCAAAATAGTCAGCAATTTCGAAAATATATTTTTAGGTATCATTGCAAATATTATCTTCTTGGTTAAGTTCTACATAATATCAATGTTCCTATGTTACAATGCTAATAGTAGTTCTCCAAAAATTGTTTTTGGAGAAGAACCTTCAATTTGAGATTGAAGCTAACACATACCAGCATTACACGTTGCTCTCTACCGGTTGCACCATCAAAACCGAAAACTTGTATTTTTCATACACACTAGATACAACGGCAGTATCAAAACTAAAAAATGTAATGCGATATCCAACGTGTAATCTGACTTATAGAAAAAAGTTCATACAGAATTGACAGATCATACAAAATTTCCTTCATAAGTGGGATGAGCTTTCCTCATAGAGTATAATGATTTCCAATAAATATAAAGTGTTGTATATTTTGGAGCTAATAACATAAAATACAACACTTCGATTATGGGCAACAGGCCGGGAAGCTATAAATGTTTTGGAGAGAAGTTTATAAAAGTTTCTAGTATAATGCTCTGTTAACTGTTCTGAGTAGTTTACGAGTGGTTTACAGAGCATGAGTCCAAATCTCGGAGCCAGGGTGCTGTGTAGTGACGTGTACACTGTAAACACAAACAGTACCATTTTTTTCAAGACAGTACGTGGGTAGTTCACATATTTTAAATATTTCCTTGCCTCATTTGCATTTGTAAACAAAAAAGAAACAAACAAATGCAACTAGTTCAACAGGGTGAAACCTCACATATTGAATTGATTTATGTAGATGAGTGGGGGATTGAAGTTTTGTTTTGAATAAAGACAAATAATGGCATTATGCTGTTGTTTACTGTCAATTCTAATATACAGGGCTCATGTTAAAAGTAAGCGATTAATTATTATAATTATCAGTCCAGTGTTCCTGAAGAGTACCATATAATCAACGAAATCAATCATGCCCTCTGTTTTTTTGGAAACCCTGGTTCAACTTTTGAATGAATTAGATTAGTTACTATTTTGTTCTGTATATAGATTGAAGTGGAGTTTTGTATTCATCACTTACCATTGAATATAGGCACGAAGAGTCACAATCATATTAACAGTTTTTCACTTTTCAAATTTGATGGCACATATTACTGCTTGTAATATGCTACAGTTCTCAGCTCTAAAGTGGGGTGGCCACTTACAGTATATTGGAAGCATTTCATTTCATAAATAATTCTTCCTCAACGGAGATTGACAGTATGTTTAAGATTATTTATAAAATATCAACTGAACAGCATGTTACACAGATATCAAATAATGTATTCCTCGCCTGTAATACTGCCAGTGAATGATTTATTCATTTATTAGTCAAATTATCTAAATGTCCATTCATACCAACTATTGACTGGACTAAACTCAGTATTTTAGATGTTTTGAGCATTTTTTTAGAATTGAGTTTTTCTCTATTGATTGCATTTTATTCCTGATAAGTGGAAATAGCTTTTCACCTACCAATCCTTTTACCATATAGATAGAGCATTTCATAGGTTCTGACTGATTGTTATCAATAAATTAACAATGAAACATATCAGTTGAATTGACAGATTATCACTGTATAATAGTTATTTCAAATATCCTATTGAAGCTATATTAATATGAAGTCCTCAGTTCACTTTATATATCTTTAATTGGATATTTGAAATTTATATATTCCAGCAGTTGGTTAAACTGAAATTTCTAATAAAATCTTCCATAAATTGACAGACATCCATAAATTATTCAAAATGTGTGATGTTGTCGTATTAAATAAAGTGTCTGCAATGGTAATATTCACTATAATCATCACTCATCAGATATTGAGGACAATCACTGACTTACGCATGCTACAAAAAAGCTCTAATAATAAATAATGACCGTTCCATGATCTACCATTCTCCCACTACAGATCAATGAACAATAACTTTTGTTATAATTTGCAAAGGGACAATTTCAAGATCACTGCATGAAGTGATACAGTGGATGTTCAGGGAAACAATAGCCTCAAAATGAATACTACATTACAACTCGGAATATTTTGGGTAGAATTCATTGAAAAACAATGCGACTCAACATGACTCGCATGATACATTTTAACAAAATGTTCATCCCATCATGGATTACAGAATCTCATTAGAACTTTTCAAGCCTGTCATTTCAGCTTTTTCAATTAATTTAGCATAGAAAGGGTGGCAGTGGTGGTAGCTTTGAAAGTATGGCATTCCCATGAAATCGGCCTCGTTCTCTGTATAAATAATGATTTGTAAATAATGATATCATTTGTATCTCTACTATTGGGATTGGTTTCCAAATCGTGTAAATCGTTGCCAGTCGATGTCATACACAGATGACCGCAACCACTAACACACACACACACACACACACACACATTCGCGCTCACACCACAGATACGTGGTGTCTGTCCGTAGTACACGGTGTATCACTGGAACAATAATTCACAATAGACAATTCGCTGCATTGTGGCAGATAATAATCTGAGAGGGGAGAGACATTGAAAAGAGGGAGAAGAAGAAAGAATGATAGAATGCGATAGAGAAGAACAACGCTATTGATGGTTGGCCTTCCCGCAGAGAGTCAGGCCCCGAGGAAGGAAGCAGAGCAGCGTGAGCCTCGGTGGCAGCAAACATAAATTTTTATCAACATATTCCTATCTACATCAATAATAAGCTTATCAGAACTGGAGCAAGCTCACTCAACCCTAATCATCATTTGCAGTTTTCAGAGAAAATAGAAATTGTATTGTTGTAGCTGGGGTTTCGGCTGGCAACATCACGAGATTTCCTCGAAAACTGGAGTTTTCAGACAAAATAGAAATTACATTTCATAAACAGTGGTTTGTCAGATATTCGGTTAACGTGTCGGCTCTATGACTCTACGACTCTCAGTCAGAAGGTAAACTTTATTCCTGGATTGAACACATTCCTTTTTCCTTATTTTATGAACGTGCATTTCGGGGAATCATGATACAGAATTAAAACATCTATCCACAACGATATGAAAACCACATGATCCTCAGTTATTGTGAAAAGCCTCAAAAACTCACGTGCTGAGCAACGAAGTATTCGTGGGAAATCAGAAACAGTAAACCACAGAAAGGCCAAGAGTCACAACTCATGTTATTATGTAGCCCAAGCTTTATGATGATTAGTAACTATTTGGACACTGCATATTGATTTCATGTTCTATGCATTGTTTTTTCACGTTTAGTCGTGTAAGCTTTATTAACACCGTTCAGCACCGTAGTTGAATTTGAAATGTGAGAAAGAATACATTGCAATATCTTGAGCTTTCAAAATAGCTCACAATGGTTTCAATGAACCAAGTATACCTCGTATTTATTGTGTGTGTGGAATTATGATGTATCCCAACTGTCTGGTATGGTAACTCTCGCCATAGCCTTCGCCTAAGAACATTCAATTTCATTTGAGAAGTAAAACAAACAAACAAACAATCACATCTATGGAGAAACAGTTGAATGTAAATGATAAGCTATAAATTAAAAATGAGAAAACTTGCGTCATGTGTTCTACCTTTTCATAAAAATTCATTTTAACAGAAAGTAATTCGATATTCTGTATTTCCAGTTCGCAACAAGATATTTAAGCTGAAATAAATCATCTAGCTCATAGAAAAGTGATAAATTCTCAAATAAAATTGACTGATGTCATTTACATCTGATATTTTCTCAAATACAAATGATTACTCTGAATAACAATTGATACTTTCTCAAATACAATTGGAAAAGGTGTAGTAAACAATAAACAAACAGCTGTATTTGATTGACCTAGAACATTCTATTGACCTAGAGTTCCTGAAACTTCGTGAAACTGATCACCAGATGTCAGAGGTGTATCATTAGTATAATTTATATACTACAAGCCTAGAGTTGATTGCAAGCAATTCCAGTAGGCCATTGTTTTATAATAGACATTTGAAAGAGGTGCTGCTTATGGATCATTCGTGGATCCTCTCGGCATTTAACGTTATGATTTTTATTTAAGTACTTAGTACAAGTATTCTTTACCAAGAAAGTGAATGCTATATTTTATGTTTTCATCAATCTGTTATTTGAAGAATTGAATGACGTATATGTAACTGAATATGCGTTAGTTGTGTTAATTTTGATATATATAACTTCATGATATATTTTTTGTGATTTAAAGAGGTTCCTACAGGGATTTGAATTAATTTCACGACTATTCTGGTTAGTAATGCAGAGCAGACTATCTGAGTTTGCATGCAATGCAAAAGGCCTGCATTAGAATTTGGCCTGCAACAGAGTTTTCCTGTAGTAAACTGAACTTGAGTAACTTCTGACTGGATTCTATTTTCACATAATGGTTGCATTTATATTCTACCTGTCATATATCATCTCTCACTCCATCATTGATGGAGAAATTTATAAAGTGTGGATACCGATAAATTATATAAAACAAGTGGTTGCTTGGAAAGTCCATGTAAGTAGAAGTATTTCCTAAAAAGTTATTTACTATCCCATCATCATCACAAGTCAAATAAAGAGATGTTATAAAAACAAAAAATCATTACTCATGTATCAGATAGTCCGGATATTATCAACATTTCTCAAACTTGAGACCGTTTGGTTCCAGGGAGATAGTCTTCTCCTTATAAGCGATTTGATAAATGAAAGCGACTTGAAAGTTTCAAATTGATGTGCAAGTAAGAGACTATCTCGTTACGGAAGCAGATGGCCTACTAGAGTAGTAGAAGTTGTAAAAATGTCATAAACTGTATCAGAATAACGGCGTCATAAAACATTTCCATATACATCATTTCAGGTGCTTTGACGTACAATTTTATCTTGCAGCTATTAAAAAGAGCAGTTAGAAGTTCTTGAACTCTTTGTGCGCGAAAACATCTTTGTACACAACCTTGCAGAGTTACTTCAATTTCAAACACTAATTTCACGGGCAACAATGTCAAGTTGTAAATTATCAAGAGAACTTGGAGGTTTCCAGCCAAGGCCATCACTTGAACCACTTAGTAACTCATCGATTCATATGAAACTCATGCAACATTTATTATTGACTGAAATAGTGTAATGATAGATATATGGTGTGAATTTTTCACCATTGAACACCTACTACCTTAAAGGGCCACCTGATTTGTGAAGAACTCATGCCAACAATACCATTACAATAGAATAGAATAATATAACTCAATTACAGTTCCATGGCTACAATATTACAGTTTTAATAAAAGAGTCCTATCAATGTCCCATTTCACTAAACCCAAGTCAAATTTTGACTTTCTAATAAATTTCTTATTTTGATCAACTAATAAACCATCATCATTTGTCTATTTTCTGTGCTTATTGTTTTCAACCACATTTTTCTTGAGGCTTTCTCTAATAAAGAATAAAGAACTCTAATAAAAATTGAGAAATTTTCGTTTTCTATCAAGATAGTGAATATAATTTACTCTCCTCCTTACATACTCTTATGAGCACTCAAGGTCTTCAAATTTATTTCTCTCCATACTATCAAACCATCTTATGTCCAATCCGTCCTGTTTAGATTGAAATAGTATTACGATAAGAAATTCACAACTCTCTAGTCACAATAAATGTTTACTGGAGAAAAATAATATGTGAGTGCAGAGAAAACCCATCGGACAACATCTCCAACAACCAACACAATAAATTCAAATATGGCATCGCTGAGAACGATTCACTTTTCTCTTCAAATGTGAGAAGATCTGTTGTTGAAAATAATCTATTTTATTGCTTATCTATAAGAGAAGGCAACATAGTATTATTATTATTATTATTTTTATATATATTTTTTTTTGTTTAATGAAGCCACAGACTCTGAGCAGTGCTCAAGTGGCATACAACATGTCATTTCAAGAACGGAGTCATAAAACACTCCTCAATGATATAAGGACAAACTTCATATGGGCTTATATTATATAAACACATCGTCAAGTCAAGCGTTTTTAGTTTTGGATTGCTACTATAAGGTCGAAAAATACTTTCATTAGTTCTGCTCATAATTTTTCCTACACAATTAAGTAGGAATTGCAACAATTAATTGCAACAATTTAAATTAATTGCAACAATTAAGATTCTATTAATTTTTGGGTGTGAATCCAGATATTTCTCCACCAATAATAGAATCTAGGAAGAAAAAATTTCCATATAACTTTACCTACTTACTTTTAATCATCTATTGTCGACTTCGTCAAATTTTACAGGGCACTTGCATTCCAATTTATTAGCTTCTGTTGAGGTCACCAGTGATTTCAGTGTAGCTCGTGAATAAGAAGACAAGTTGGATTAAGAAAATTGTTCTCAAAGCTCTCACATCTCTCATGATCACCTCAGCGGTCTATTGCAGAAAATAATAGAATAATGAAATCAATTTCAGCTTTGAAGTAGCTCGAAACGAAGCTGAAAACGTGATGTGGATGCATGGTAGCTGCACTGCACAGTACATCCACATCAGTGTCGCGATCTGACTTTTGCTTCGACAGTAGTTGACCACAAAAGGGCAACCGCAACTTTTGTTGACAAATAATTTGTTCTGCGTGAACTTGGGTGAAGATCGCTTATTTTCAGTGTGGGAAGGCGTGAAATTCGTCTGAATAACTCGTCGAGCGAGCAAGCGAACAAGCTCGTCGAGCTGTGTGCTTAAGAGCACAAAGCGAGCACAATGTTACAAGAGCTGTAAAATTTTGCATAAAAAATATTATTTACAAGGTATGGCTGGCACTGAGACAGGCTATAAATAGCCAACAGTCGATTCGAACCGTAAACGTCCACCCTGAAATCAAAGTGGAATTCCGCAATGTGACGAATCGAGATAAGGACAAGTAACAGTCACATTTCAGATAAAATTTTCATACTCAACGTCTGGGAGAAGAACGCAGAGTAAATTTCAGCAAAAGTTTAGACTGCTTTACACCCGGCCACTTATTGAATAAAAATTGATTTTTAATGATTTTTCATATATTCAAATTTATAGACATCTATATTAATTAATTAAACAGTTGGTAATCAAAATTCTATTATGTAAAGATCCATAACAGAATCAACAATATATGCAAGTTTAAACTATGAACAGAGATATGGTGGAATTTCTCCATATCAAGGTGAAATAAAAGCGATATTTTCAGTTCCAGATGATATATTCGAGCAAATGGCTCAAATGAATTATGTGGAACTGACAACTAACAATATCACTTTTAATCTACCTTAATAATTGTAAGTATTGGGAGAAAACCTTTCAAGGCATACTCTGTAAGCTCACAATCCCCAGGTAGGTTTAGTGTGAACTCTACTCTTCAAACTTCGTGAGTCAAATAAGTGATTCCATTTCATAAAAGATGAAACTATTCGACTTCCAAATTATTGTACTAAAACAGGTATCGAATTCCAATATCAAATATCTAAATCATAAACTCTAAGTTAGAAAATAGTCATGGAAAGAATTTACCAGCTTCTCATGACGACATCATTATCATAAGTTCAAAAACTTGCTTGTCATTAAAAATAGGAATAACTCAAGTAATGATATTGTGGTGGAGTTTGTGTAATAACATTGAAGAAAATAATTATTTTTGAAATATTGGAAGTTGAATTTTTGTTTAATGTTGAGAATTGAATGAATATTGTATTGCATAAAAAACAAGCCTGATTAATCGAGAAAACAGTTGAATTCCAGGGAATATGATACTGTACTTGTTTCTAACCAGTAATGAAAGATGATAAGTTACTGGTTACTTGGTTTTCAGAGAGATGCAAATTTGAAAAATTGAAAGTTTTTGGGAAATTCTGGGAATTTTTTGTATGTTCACCAAGAAATTCTATAAAATAACTTTGAAGAAAATAATTATTTTTGAAATATTGGAAGTTGAATTTTTGTTTAATGTTGAGAATTGAATGAATATTGTATTGCATAAAAAACAAACCTGATTAATCGAGAAAACAGTTGAATTCCAGGGAATATGATACTGTACTTGTTTCTAACCAGTAATGAAAGATGATAAGTTACTGGTTACTTGGTTTTCAGAGAGATGCAAATTTGAAAAATTGAAAGTTTTTGGGAAATTCTGGGAATTTTTTGTATGTTCACCAAGAAATTCTATAAAATAACTTTGAAGAAAATAATTATTTTTGAAATATTGGAAGTTGATGAGATATTTTGTTAAATGTTGCGTCCACTTGGAATGTTTTTTAAACGTCCACGCGTGGAATTTCTCAAATCTACTTACAACTTGTCATTTCCACTTGTTCATGCTACTCTACACTCTACAGGCGGTTTTTGGATTGTTTTATCCCCAAACATTAGAACCTCAACTCATTTCAGAAATAGCCCAAAGCCTGCACCGATCTTGGTAGCAGCACCTGATGAAAACTTCTCAATTGAAAAAGTTAATTTCTCGATCGATTACGAACGCCATGACAGTAAATCAAGTGAGATTCAGAATAATCTTCTTGGAATGTGAATGATAGTAGAGAATCCTCGGACTAACGTACAGACCAAATTCCATACAAACATATTCTTTCAAATCATTTTGAAAACATTTAAGCTCACCTGCACTGTGGAAGTACTTGTCAATCGTTGTTATCACTATACTATAATCTATATATCTCATAATATTATCCCTATACTATAATCTTAAACCATCTTACATGTAAAACATTATAAAATATAACCTGTAGAACATTTCATGCAACACATTCTATAAAATATAATACGATAGATGATGAATTACATGCAACACATTTTATGAAATATAATGTGTAAACTATCATATACCTATGCAGTACATTATATGAAATATAATACAATAGATGAATTGCGTGAAATAGATTAACATAATCAACAAACACTATTATAAAAACACCCATATTATAGAAACACTAGAAGATATTATTGAGACAAGCGCATGGAAATTATGCACCGCTTCCACTCACTTCAAGGTTCTCCCTTTCTCTTGAAATGTGATGAACTTGCGAACCGTATTTCAATTACGGCAGACTGCTAATTTACATTACTTGACGCAACAGAAGCCGGTGGTTCAATTTAATGTGGGAGAGCGAAGTACGCGGCGCAGAGCGGTGATATTGGTCGCACACTTTTTGCCGTGATCAACAGTTCAAAATATTGATATTGTGCAGAACCATACCACCAACCACCAGCTTCCAATTATCCATAACAGCAGCCCAATGTAAACAGTATGTAAATTTCAGCAATAATTAATGTAGGTTTATTCGGTGTGACCGGCGTATCAGGGTCGCTGTATGAATCGCAATTGCTTTGTGTTGGTTGTTGGTTATTGTGCCACTGGACTCCACTTAGAAAAGACTCAGTTCATAAAGGTGCAGAACACTGTGAGAAAAGAGGATCATAATCTTGTTTCCTGAAGTTTTCACATTGATGGTTGTTGTCCACTCACTTGAATTCCAGGTTATTTGATAGTGTTGATGTAAAAAGTAAATTCGTAGGGCTTTTTGATGATAGGGAGTCCTTTGCGGGAAGGTTCTACTTAACCTGAATATAGAATCTAATTTAATCCGACACTGAGTTTTACGACTGTCATACTCCAGCTGGGACCGACAGTTTAACGTGCCTATCCGATAACACTTAAGTGACCTGGCTTAGAACCTCTGAGTTTAAACCCGGAACCTCTAGGCTGCTACGGAAGCATTTATAACAACTGGACCACGAATCAGTGTTTGTTCAAGTGCTGTTTGATTATGATGTTAAATATGTTTTTCGAATAACTAATGATACAAACGTTTCAAGACGGAGAATAACAAAGTTATATTTTATTGTATGGTGTGTGTGAATTGAAAAGGAACAACTTCAATTCACAATTACTGAAATTTTATTATTCATTATTTCAATAGAGTAGAGAGGATTAGCTGCTGGCTTTATAATTCAGAGGTCCGGGTTCAAATCCCGGTCTGGGCAAGATATTTTTCTCAGGCCACTCCCGTGTTTCGTAGGTGTTGGAGGGCTCTAGTGTCAACAGTACCGCTTCCCGGTCCCAGTCTCGTTCATCTATAATCGCTGGGCTCACATTCAAGCCGCACTCCAATTCGATTTGAAAACATGAATTTTGTCGTCGACCAGATTTGGGTATGAGTGACACACGAACGTGGTCACGTGACTCAAAGAAGGGTCACGCGCTACACGCGACAAGGATTAGTCGCGAACAAAGCGACAGAACGCCTAGCTTAGTTCTTCAACCCTCCAGTAGGGAACCTGATAGAGTGATTCCCTAGACGACTGGTGATCGTATGCTTGCCGTCTCCCTCAGGCTTTCTCCGTCTCACTCCACAGCCACGTCTGTCTCCTGTCACAAGCAGATAGTCGTTCTCTGCTTCTGATCTGAAAAACTCCCGTTGCCAACATCAAAGCAAAAGCTTTTCTTACCACCTGTACACGTGAACTCACAGATCGCTGAGTTCTCCTTCTCGGTGATACTCGATCTTTACCCTATTATAAATGGAAACTCCAAGGTGCACGCCTGAGGAGAGCCAAAGACCTCTTCCTAGCATGGATTTATATTGTTCCAGAAGAATACGTTTCTGTAAGTTTAAGTAATACCGAAATCACTTTTGAATGAGGTTTCATGATGAAAACACAGAGATGTAGTCAAGTTTGAGTTTTGATTTTGAGAAGAACACAAAACAATATTAATCACCTATAGTGTCATCTGAAGATGTCACCCTGGAAATTGAATTATAGGTGTTGAAACCAGTTTGTGTTTTTCCCCAATTAAATTCGTGTTATTTCACTCATATTTGTGTTTCCATTATGAATGAATATCACCATTCTTACCATGAACTGTGTCAGAAATGAAGTTTACAATTTTGGTAGATTTATTTTGGGTACATTGGAGTGAGCTCACTTGGTTTCATGTTAAGATGTTCTTAAGATGATCTGGTTCGTGAAATGATCTTCAGGAAACAGATTATGTAATTTTTAATTCATTCCTCATTCGAGTGATGTTTAGTCTTGGTTGTCTACGAATAGTTGCCATAAAACATTGAAGAAAGAGGAAGTTCATTATTTAACTTATTGAACAGCTCATCATTCTTCTCAGGTTATTTTTCACAACAAATGAGAGACAATCAAGGCTGATTATGACTTCTGATAGTGGATGCTCTCATCCACTCAAAATATTCCTGGAACAAATGGCCTGTAAATCTCCTCTAACCCACTAGCTCGAATTTAAAAAATGAGCATGCTCTATCAATAAGTATAACAATGTATATTTCCATCAATAAGTATTGTTCACAATTCTTTGTAAATGTCTTAATTTTTGTCAGAATAACTGATAAGCCCTCATCTATCCACTCCTCAACTCGCAATTATCTACTTTACATGTCCTGCCAAACACTGCCGATCCATATTTTCCTTGAATTACTCCGGTTTATCCGTTTCTCATTCTCCAAAGTTTCCACTTCAACCATGGAAAATTTTTTGTCTCAAATTTTTTTTTTAATATTTTTTATTTTTAGTTTTTGTTACATTCTTCAATTTAAAATAATGACAGGGTGTAGCTCCATTGGTCTAATCTCTCAGCGAATCAGTTCTTTTGTACGTTTTTCTTCACTAAGCCTTTGGTAAAACAAAATCACATTTCGAAAGCAGAAGTATCACAAACCTGCCCCAGAAAACTACTAATAGTCTTGCAGATTAGCAGATCTCTGAAAAGATAATATGTTTTCAATGGATAATTGAATTAATATAGAGATATCTTCAGAAAATATTAATTTTCTCAAGATTGATTGAACTTTTGCAAGATATTTTATTTGAGATCTTGAGTTTTACAAGTAGAATTGGAAAAATTAAGTTGTATTATTCAAACTTCTTTAACATAATTGTATAGTGATGCACCATATTGTCATTGTATTTTAGAAACAACTCCAGCTATGTATATTATGAGTAAAATTCATTATACTTCTGTACGTTCAATTATTACCCATTCTTCCCGATAGTGAAGTAATTCTGTATTACGTATTTGTATATTTTTCATTCTAAATTAAATACCTAGATACTGGAAGGTCATTCATCTGTTTAGTGGATTCTCTAGTACTTGTGGATTTGCATGCAGTCAATAGATTGTTTAAGTAAATGATTCACTTGTGTTACAAAGATTAATACTAAACTCATCCAAACTAATAATTATCCTCCATACATCAATTTTATTGATTGATCAATCGATGCATTGTTTCTCAAATATCAATTTCTTTAGAAACAAATTGAAATAATTTATTTTTTCACATTGATGTAATTCCGACAGCGTACTAATGGTGGAACGATCTCGAAATGCGCCATTTATGATGTCTATTAAGTTGAATTCAATCCTGTTTGATGATGATAATTATGAATGGGAGAGTTTGAAGCAACCGGAGTGAATACCAGTTTCGTTCTACCTGATAAGAGTTTTATGCACAGCGGATGAGTAGTATAATCCCGCTTTGAACAAAGTAATCGGCAAACTTGGAACGCGCCAGTGTGACTAATGCTTGTGCATGTGTGTGTGTATGTGAATGCGGACAGTGAAGAAAAGCGAAAGAAAAGAAACATCGGGAGTAGGGAACCGGGAGAGATCTTGTCTGGCGCCAATATGGCGAGTTAGTTTCACACTGTTTTGTTCCACTCAATCCTCCGTGGTTCCATACACACCGGATCAATCAGCCCCCCTTAGGCCCCCCCAACACTTCTTATACTTTTCTAAAGCATTCTAAAAAGCCGACCTCTCTTTGTATACATCGTAAAAATGGATTCACGTAAGAGTGTGTCGGTGTACATATTCTGTGTGTATCGTGAGTATGTATTGGTGTGTTCCAGCCTGTACATTATCACTACACCTTTTATTTGTTGCTGTGCAATAAGCTGGAGAAAAATATTTTGAGTGTGTTGTTACGGTAGCGATTGTAAGCATTCAAAGTTCCAAATGCGTGTGCTATAAAAATATTGGCAATTCAAAAACAAACAATGCGTTCAAAAAGGGATTTATGCTTTCCACAGTCCAATATGAAGATTTAGGAGTCAATATGAGAGTCTCGAAGAGTTCAAGAGTGATGATTGTAGGGGACAGAAATTGATGTCTACTGTCTTGTGTCTAGTCTGATTGGAATAGTCTGCATTTTTCTCTGATGTAGATGGAGAAGACGTATAGTAAAATCATATTCGGATTCTCAAGTCGAGTCGGTCGAATAAATTTCAATTTCTGAAATTCAGTATAACATGAAGTTCCGAAAAATGGCTAAATACACTGCCTTGAAGCTCAGTGTGGTTAGAACGATTAAAATCCATCTGTTACTCACAAAAAACCGTCGCGAAAACAGTATGACAAACTCAGTCCTGAAGTGAAATGGGATACTAATAGCTTTCCTCAGTCACACTTAACTCAACTTAGAAAGCATCATCACGTGAAATTCATCAAGAGAACTTCAACTTGCCGCTTTCCAACTGAAACCAGCGTTGCCAACCCGACTTACGAAAGAGTCATGCAAATGCATAAAACTCATTCGAGATGGCAAATTCAGAATGAAAAATCTCGATATCATTCAAAATTTTCTCCAGCAATCATTCATATCTTCTTAATATGAAAGAATATCAACAGTATATCACTTCAACCATTACCTTAGTGATTTTACCATGGGGCTAACCAATCATCTTATGTAATACAGTATAAGATTCCTCGAATTGTTCAGGTTTTTAACACCAAATCAAAGTTTTCAAAAAACTCATAGTGATTGATGACTCATCAGATTGCTATAAAAACATGTGGGACTCATTATATAAACAGGTAAAATTCAAATCAATAGAACATTATTACCAAATACACAATCCTCGAAGAAATTGGTACGTAAGAGATGATCTTATTGTATCAGAGTGAAAATAACTCAAATGAATCAAACGTTTATATTATTAAAATCATTGTTGTTTTCCAATAACCAGCAGCAATCTTTCCAGAAATCATTTTTAAATGGTATCTACAGAGGGAATATACCAGATTTGAGCAATTCTCTTGCATGATTTCAATATGTGAGAGATGTAAGTCTTTGAATATCTTTGGAAGGAATTCTTTCAATGGACGTCTTGATCATTATTATTATCCAATGCAATAAATTCATGTGAACAGTTTCTCATATTTACCGAACTCTAGAAATAACATGTCTGTTGAGCATATAAATACACAATGCGTAATATAATTTCAATAGATTCATCATGATTTTCATAAAAAGTTTGTAGCTTTCTACGAATAGAGTTATGTAGTTAGTGAAGCTGGGAAAAAATTATATCGATTCAGTGAGGTGTAATAATAATTTATTGCGACGAAAGGGTTGTTGATAGAAGCCGTACGGTAAGAGAAAGATACCCAGTAAAAGGAAGGAGGAGACCAGAGGAGATATACAAGTGATTACTTGTACGCCGTGAGGTAGCTCATCTCGTTTCATCTCATCACATTCTAGCCGTCTACGTATTTCACGGTGAGTCTCTGATCTCTTTCACTTCTTTCCATCTCGCTTTACTTCTTTTCTTTGTCGTGACTGCTTTGCTTCCAACGCTTTTTCTGGAATAGACTCCACGTGCAATCCATTCCTCCATTACAGAAATGTTTAATAAGTTGAATACGTTCTTTTTGGACGCCCCGAGATGTCGTCATTTTTGATCTCTCATTCTTGAGAGCTAACAGGGTAACGTCCGTGAGGCCATTAAGTAAATATTGAACGGCGCTAGCATCCACTACCCTCTTCATCAAAACTATATAAGATTCTCTCTCTCATCACCACTCACTACCTCTATCGCAGCACTCTCTCACTCTTTCTTCTTCCTTTGATGCCAACGCCAATCACGCAGACTTCAGAAGCTCCTGACCGCCGCCGTATCATAACATCTATTATATTACATATAGCCACTAATCGAGGGTAGTATGATGATCAACGTATGAAAAAACAGCAGATGATCTCGACTTTTAGAGCTTAGCACATTCGATACAGTAGCGGATTCGGAGTTTTAGTTCTGCGAAAAATGTTTAGCAATATGAAAGGATCCATGATTTTCTTCTCATCACATTCTAGCCGTCTACGTATTGCACAGTGAATCTCTGATATATTTTACTTCTTTTCATCACGTTTTACTAACTGAATGGATGAAATTCATTTATCAACTGAAATAATTCAAGATACAGAAAATTAGTAACTTGGAAAGGAAACACTCAAATATTGTTTGAGTCTGATCTGTGATGAGATAAAGTTCTGAAGATGTGGATGAATTTTCAAGCACATCACTTATTCCTTGCGGAATCTCATTTCTATTTGTATTGCTTCATGTATCACAAGAACTGAATATGGATAAGTCCCACTGATGAATAGAATTTTGTAGGGAAATGTTGGACCAGTATAGCGACATTGATCAAAGAGGCTTCTTTATTGTAACATTCCTTCACAACTCAAACACTGCAAACCAATCAAGGTGATTGAAATGCATACAACGCACGGAACGTTAGATGGGTTGTTATAAACTGTCACTGGGCTTGTCGCGAATGGTAGCTTGGTTACAGTAAAAACGTTTATAATTATTATACAAATGATGATGATGATGATGATGATGATGATGATGATGATGATGATGATGATGATGATGATGATGATGCAAATATTAGCGGTAGCAAACTTCAAATCGTGTGACATCATTGGAATACAGAGCATTTTGGAGGGCACTTTCATTTCAGTAAAAAGGTTACGAATTGGGCTACTTTCAATCACCATCTAAAGTTATATTTATCTAAAAATAAAAATACGGGTGTGCATACAAAGAGCGGTTGGAGTTCCAGCGGTTTTAGAAGGATTTCATATGGATATTGAAAATATCTATCATCTATCTATATCCTTCCAAGACCGCTCACGGTGTGCACACACCCATCAACATTTTTAAGCCTATTATTTTTTCTCTTTCAAGAATAAGAAGTAAATTCTTCATAAAGATTCTCAATGTGATTTTCAATTCTACGATATGGTAATCAGCATGGGAAGAAACCCTGAAAACCCCACAATAATTTTAAATGTTGTCGTCTGCATCCCATGACGAATAATGCTGGATTTCCACATATTAGTGGCAGTGAAAATATTATCCACATAAACTGTAATGGGACTGTTCATACTCGCTCGGCCGTGCCGTACAATCAGAACTTATGGGAATTATGTTCTCACTGTACCGGTCACTTTAACTGATACTGATACATAGGAATCCAGCTTGAAAAGTCATATTAGAACTCACGTCGGAGCGTCTACCTCTGTGACATGAAAGAAGATATCGTACAGAACGGTCGTTATAGAAAACATCATTATAGATTCGGAAAAATATTCTTATTAGTCAATAGCCACCACGGCACCCAGGCCAGTAATCACAGAATAGAAGCGCGGTTATATTCGAAATGGAATGATTATGGCTTATTAGCCGAATCAGAGTAAGGGCCGCCGTACCAAGTGCGGCGTCGACAATCTATCATTATCGGGAAGTGTACTGTTGGTGAGGAGTCAGCGAAGTCCGCCCCCACTAAGTAACCGGAATGGATCTAGCAACAAGTCACAAAACACAAATTAACATAATCAGCTTTCTCTCGAGCAGGACACCCTCTTCTTTTCAGACGCCCTTCTCAAACTAGAACAATTACTCAGTCTGTCGGTCGGCTAACTCACTATAGTTGTGTGCAACTAATGACCCTAATCGTTGATCGAAGGGTGAGGGGGTACTACTTGGAGTTTTGTTGTTATTGTTGTCGTCGATGACGTAAATATATATAGAGAGATTGTACAACATAGTACAACCATTACTTGAACTTCCGGTGGCCGACTGTTCAAAATCATAGCCAATCATTCATTTAATGCCAACTTGTTTGTAGTAAGGTGGCTAGTGTGAACGCAACCCTCTTCAATTCACCATACTAGCCAGACTGTTGTCATGTCCTGAATAATGTTGTGGAAACTTCCTTCCAATCATCAGTTGGATATTACAAATCATAATCCAGTTAATATGAGTGAGTACTTTGCAACTAGGCTCTTGTTATTTCCTCCCTCACTGTAATGGTTTTAAACTATTCATGGAAGTAATAAAAATACTCCTCTGAAAAGATTCTTGAAGCTGACGTTGATACATTTTGTGGATCAGCCTTATCTGCATTTTATTGGCCGTTTTGGCATTTTCACACTCACCGATTGTCGGCCAACATTTATCGGTCTACTTTGTAGAAAATATTGGCCTCCGACTTGCTAATTCTCACCAACAGCTCAGCATTCTCAGCCAATCAGAGAGCAATCTGAGTGTTGACCGATAAATGTCAGCTGACAATCGGTAAGTGTGAAAATGGCCATCCTCTCACAATAAATTGTATAGTAAATGAATAAATAGCAGTCAAATAAATAAATGAATGTAGGCCTATAGTAATAATAAATAATAGTTAATTGTGAATTTGAGCACTACCATTTGTCATTGTGACATAATAATGGCATATGCTTACAGGTTCATGTTCTGTTCTTTACTATTGTATTTATATATAAGGTTCCGTCACCTTGTACTCGTGAGGTTAGTTACAAGTTAAAAGTACCTTACATTATAAGTACTATCACTATATGGTTGCTGGGCTCATTTTGTCACAGTCATCAGAACTGCTATGTAATTGAACTACATCTCTGTATCAATCCGGCTGACGGCTTCGGCTAAGCCTAAAGAACGTTTGACTCTGTGTTCCAAGAGGAAAATACTGTGAAAATGATGATTTTATTTGTTTTCACTTGAATTGTTTGAGTTGTATTATTATTTTCATTTTCTGATGTTATTTCTTATTTTTTGAAAATGCAAATATATTTCTATTATATATGATTCTACATCATGTATTTATTTTAAATTTTCAAATTCAATACTTGTATAATTATCACATACCTGAACAGTAATTTACTGCTTTATTCAAGCATTACTGTACCTACTACTTTAATCTACTACGCTGTGCTATACTTCTCTCGCTATGAATTCAAATCACTGCCAATCAGATGTATCTAATCGTAGTGCTTCTCATTATTGCTGGTGACTATGAAATGGAAACATCAATTGATGAATAATTCACAACAGATGCAGACTCATAATGACAACTAATGTTATAGTGACTATCCCTCTAATGCGTCGATGCTGAGCCCAAGCACATCTTATCACCGCGTTTTCGAATCGTGATTTTAGAATGAGAACACCAATAAATAAATTACATCAGTGGATTGTTGTGTTATTCATTTGTACCACTTCTGAAACGAACATTCGTTGTTCTCACACCTCTAGAGAATGCTGAGATGCTCCTAGCTGGGGTTGTGTTCTCAGCATACCCTGGCGGGATGCATCTCAGTGCCAGGCTTAATTGAAAATATGGAAATAAAAAAGGAGACAGTGTAATAGGTGTTCACTTATAATAACTTTAGCGGTGTTGGAGAGCGAGCGGCGTTTTTAGCACCTGGCCGATGAATATTACAAGTTAGAAGTGTAGTCCTATAAATCGTTTTCGACTGTCATTTCGAATGAAGCGTACCATCTAGAAACAGATGCATAGGTTTTGTTTATTAGAAGCCTTTGGCTAACAAGCTCCCTTCCATTACCATATTAAATTCTTTTGGCCGCCTCAGAACTCACAGCTCCGACACATTTATTTTGTCTTTCTGGCGTTGCTCAGCCGGCCGGCAAATAAACAACGACCCCTGCCAGTAAGACATATCGCGAACTGTCACAAACGGCACTAATATTTTATATTTATAGGCCTCTATTCAAAAATCGAATCCATTGGCGAGAATATCGACGCCTGCCCGGCTGGCAGAGAACTGCATTGACTAATGCCACATGACTGGCCATAACGCTCCTACATAGAAATAATATCAGTCACGTTCTTCGAGTTTCATTTCCCCCATAAGGGTGTGATCAAGGTTCCACTACAAACGCTTGCTTGCAAAGCGTGTACTGTTTAGTGAGGCCTCATTCTAATGTACAATCAACACAGCCACAACTATCTTAAAATAATTGTGATTTGTGTAATGTGTATATGTAGTGTGTCACAAGTTTGAATACATTCACAATATTCTCAAAAGAACCTGTGATTTGTGTACAAGTGTGAGTCACAAGTATAAAGTGGTTCATAGACACGTAATGTAGAGAAGGAAGGATCCCATTTGGACAGGTGTTTAATAAATATGTATATCGTTAGAGACTGATGTAATGAAAATCACTGTTCACTGAATCCTCACTGGTCCTTGGTAAATTTCCGTTTCAACTTTCCCTGATGAAATAAGCTTCAGCATCGTATCCAATGAAATGTAAGAGAATTAAAACCTATAATTGTTCTTAGAAGTTGAAGTGATGAAAAAAGCTAAAATTCTCTTCCAGTTTTGAATTACTTCAAGTTTTAATACTAAAATGAAGACTTGCAGACAAAATTGTTTGTGAAAAATGGAATCACTGACTTTAGCGTGCTTTCGAATCACATGAAATCCATTGTCAACAGTTGGTTTCAACAGTTTCTTCCTAGATCTACAGAATGAATAAGCATTCATCATTCATTATTATTATTATCTGCTTTCAACTAGGTTATCACTTTCGGTGTCTTCTGCTGTTTCTGCTAGATTAGAAGGGTGATGATGTAACAATAGTAATGGTCAAACAATTTATTTGATTAAAAATTTAGTTGGTCGTTAAGAATTTCTTGTTTATACATTTTTAACTGTTCAATTTTATTGAGGTAATGTGCTTTTTTATGTGTAGGATGTGGAGGTTGGTAGTAATGCTTGTAAATGTGTGTTCAGTTTGGATAAGTTGAGTGGCAGAGGTTGAATCTGATTCATCTTTAATAACTTCTTCACTTTTCCATCAAAGCTCCTGAAACCAATTCTCAATTCTCCCCTTGCCTTGTATCAGACACTGTTATTACTTTCAGTTCTGAGTTTGTTTATAATATTTTGTAAATAATAAATATCAGTGAAATATGCATTGGGATTTGCCTGTAGTCTTGCTAGATCTACAGAATGGATAAATGAATAAGCATTCATCATTCCATTATTATTATCTGCTTTTTTCCATGTAATACTGTGGTGAACAAGAAGTTTAGGTAATTAGAAGCATATATATATATATAAAAACAAATGTAGAACAAATGTATTTGAACAATTCTATCTGTTGTAGGAGTCATCCATCTTTTGTTCTCAAATTGGGAATAGCTCACTCTATGGGAACAACCAGAGGAGGTTTTCCACAGGTTATCTAAAATTTGAGAATGAAAAGCACAGATTATCGTCAAGACAGAATAGGAGGTTTCCAAAAATATAGCATATCAGAATACTAAATTATTTAAGAAAGTTGTGGAACTCGTACTGCGATATAAACAGAGTTTAACACTATCACTAGAAAATAATATGTGTTATATTTCTATAGTGTAGATTATTATGCACAAATTCACATCTATGATAATATGATAACAAATCGTACAATTACAAGGAATGTTTTCATGTTCAAGAACATTTATAGATCGATAATCTTGTAAGCAAACTGTCAATCTGCGATGACATATATCCCATCCTGGACTATTGCTGTCTATCTCGATCACTGGACTACTGTACTATGATAAATTATATACTATTAATAGACTATACTAGACTGAACTATAGTCTATTTAAATTTTCCGAAAAATCAAGTCTTTTATTTCTCCTCATTTCCAATTCACTGAATGATATTGTACAGTTGAAAGGGGTTCTTCATAACTTCTATGAAACTGGAAAATATAACACTTCATTAATCAGGAATCAATGAGGTAACATGATGATTATCATTATCTATCATTTTAGAGCTTTATTGATGCTTTGTTATCTTCTGAAGTTATTATACAGAAGTAATTTATGCATAGGTTCTTAACTTATATTACGTGGTTAAGTGGTAGAGTGGACAATACTGTCAAAACTTCGCCACGTCAACAAATAAAGAAATAATTCTATTCTATTCATTCATTAGACCTATCAAACATTCTTCCATGATTCCTTCCAAAACATTTGAACTATATTTTTTCAAAAATAACTAATTGTCAACTATTCTATAATAATTCTATATGGGATAAATATATTCGTGTGAGTATTGTCAGGCAATTGCGGTATACTCATACGACAACACCAATGTGAATGAACGGACAAAAGGTGTGAAGCTAGCCAGGACGACTAAGATTACGAGGGCTCATAAATTATTCTAGCACTTCGTCGAGTCAGATAGGCTACGACATGAAGGGTAGAGAATACCAGCTCAGTTCTTAGCAATGCCAAGAGCTATAAAAACCAAAATAAAAGTGGACTGAATGAAGGTTTAGATGGCGATGATGATGTTGATGGTGATTGAGATTTTTTATAATGGAGTAAGGCATTCTCTTGGTCTGAATAATGCTATCTTGAGAATATGGGAATCAATTATAATTTCGCCGCATAGATTTAAACTATATAAGATTCTTGTTCTTTCCTTATAATATGATTATAAATTTTGAAACAAAAAGAACAAAATAATAAAATATGTTATGATTGTATTTGACAGCTGAAATTTAAATGAATAGCTAACAGAAATTGAGAGATCACAAGTTAGAGTTACTTTTCACTTCTTCAAACTAATCATGAAAAAACACAATAATTTTTTATGAGGATATCATAATAATTAGGGAGCAGAAAGGCTTCCAGGAATATATAAGAATTCACTCATCTGCATTTATCATAAAGTCATAAGATCATGAGCAGATGTAAAAACGAATAATTGCTACAGGGAAATGCTTGTTGGAAAATAACAATTTTTTCAACCCTTCAATGAATAGCTGATGCAAATAAATAACTCGAACAGTGAAACGCTGGTGGAGAATTGAATTTAGCAAGAGTGACGATAATAAATTTTAATGACTGTTGAAAACAATGTTACCATGTAAAATAAATTGTTCAAGTCAAGTGCACTTGCGAAATTGGTTAATTTGACAGCTGGAAGCATCCTCAAGCTATATAGATCCGTGCGTTCGGAAATAATGAAGCATATTGGGGACAGTAGATATTTCTGAAGAGTTTTTATTGGAAACGTACAAAAAATGATGTTGAAATCGAGTTTTTCATAATTCATACGAATTGATCCCGGAAACATGAACTGCTTTTGCCGTACTGTTTCTATCATTAAGTTTGATCCCCGGGTTGACGGAAGGGTGGAAAAGAGAAGGGAGAATACGGTGTGAGGTGAGAGAGAGTGAGAAGGTGAATAAAAGGACAGGGGATGTGTATTTCGTGACCTGTCACTGCAAGTACGCTCTGTTGATGGTTGGGGGTAGGGGGAAGAATGGAGCAAGTGATGCCTGCACTTTGGCGTCCGAAAGTTGCCGTGACCATGTGATCACGATCGTGAGATTCTCCCCACGTGCCTATGTCAATCATCGCGTTATTTATTTCTATTGTTCGTCATGTGAACATGTGAGCAGGTTTGACGATAAAAACAAGACGAGTCGGCGAGGCATTTAACACGAACGGCAACATATTTCTAATTTTTTTTCGACGCAATGGAAGTGTGATGATGGTCTAAAAAACTGCACAAGGTTCGTTCTCACATACTACTCGTCCCCTTCTCACAGGCGCGTGAATCATACAATATTGATCAATCGCTGCTTTTCAAAATCATGTTTTTTATACGTTAATTTCCTAAGATTCTACTCATTTACACAGCGTTTGACTGATAAGATGTCACACTTGATAAATGTGGGAATATCTGGACTTGTGTTGTTCTAGCCACAATGCAATTCAACCAGAGTTGCATTGTAACATCCTATACTCTCTGAATACAACTCACAGATATGTGATGGGGACAGTTCAATACTCTCCATGCCAAACGAATAACAGGGTCCGGTAAACTGGATAGTGTATTCCTGTACGAACGCATAGGCCTGATATAGCACGGAATACCTGAGAGTAACTAAACATTCAATAATCCGAGAACATACCTGAAGACTTTCTTAAGAGCTTCAAACAGATTCTAGAATAGTTTCTATTAGACTGTGGTCTAAAGACTATCGAGTCTATTCAACAAGTATTCAAGTAGTATCAATAAGTTCAATAAGTACTATTGGGCAAATTTTCAAATTTCAAAGATAATTCAATTTACTTAGATATTCTGTTATCTACTTATAATAATTTATAATTCTAATAAATCAATTTATACTTTTGTGTTTTCTACTTCCTGACCACATTACTAAAATCGTGAATAATTAAACTTTCCAAAAATCTTTTTCATTTCTATTCATGTCATGATATATAAAGATCTGAATGGAAAAGAT
This sequence comes from Nilaparvata lugens, assembly GCF_014356525.2. Taxonomy (NCBI): domain Eukaryota; kingdom Metazoa; phylum Arthropoda; class Insecta; order Hemiptera; family Delphacidae; genus Nilaparvata; species Nilaparvata lugens. The sequence goes on along the minus strand of NC_052518.1, from coordinate 85,748,121 downwards.
AAAGAGAGACGTTCATGGCTGAAGGATAAGAATGTATATGTAGGCTAGATATAGATTTGAAACTTAATAGAACTTGATATTATTTGTTAGAAAACGTTCAAATAAATTCTAACATGAGTAGGATAGATACCTCCACAAATAGTAATGTTGAAATGTACTGGACTTAAGTGTTTCTGGATATCGTCCGTGTTTCAGTCCTCAATAATAATTTGACTATTTATTTTTTTTTTCATTGCAGATCAGCGTATGAGGCCTGTTCGATGGGATTCGAATCTGTGACCAAAGAGCACTAGCAGATGCCTTAGTCAACTCTGTAATCTGGCCGACAAATAATTGAAAGTTTTTATTTTTGAATGAATTGGACTCATTTACCGAGACTGGGAAGTGAAAACTTGACATAGAATAGATTCTCATACATTTCTCTGGGAAACGTGTTTATTTAGCTATAATTCCATGATTCAAAGATTGGATGGGTGGACTCTTCATTCAGTTCACAAAATAAATAACATCAATCGCTCTACGCTCTCATTCGAGGACACATCAAATGTGTATTTACATGATCAAAAGGACACACTATATCCAAGAACATATCAAAATTTTTTCAACTGCTTTATCATTGAGCTGGAAATTTGTTTGAGTTTCATATCCACTTCAATCAGAGGAGTTGTTTGCTATCACATATTCTGGTGCAGAGAATGATGAAAAATTGTCGGAAAAATGAAATTTTGAATAAGCAGATGCCTTTTTTCCCAGATGAACTTGAAGTGACCGAAAATACATTTTCCAATTTTCCTCTGTGAAAATTTTTTTGATTGTGAGTGTGGAATGAGTGGAACCGATTCAATAAAGTAACAAAGGTAGGTTGGCGGGGATGCGATGCGGCCTGCAATGCATATGCAATGTTCGATATACATGGAATCGAATGAACTCGTCCCTGCACCAAAATAATAATTACCAGAATGCAGGCGTGCTTTCAGCAGTTGTGAGAATTAATTTATATTAGAGACCAAAGGGTAGGTGCAATGTATAGCCTATATGCGAATGTATATACAAAAGCCATCACCATTCCTCTGTGCAGTTGAAATTTTGCATTTCACTTTTGAAGCCTATTTAAAGTCGACAAAGTGTACAAAGTAATTATTTGCCTCGTTTTTGCCTGCAAATTGTGATTGGTGATTCGAACGTACTTTGATAGTCCGCCAGAGGGCATTCATAGGCTAATGGAGATTTAAATTTGAAAACACATTAAAGGCTGAAAGGCAACCAATAGTTGTTACCGCTGTTTCCTCGTTTCGGTTGACAGTTAATCTGCAACCGCCTGTGGAAAGACAAGGCAAAAAACATTTCGCTTTTCAAAACCACCACCGGCCCAAAACTGCATTGCCTTTGCGCAATGGTCATCACAATATAGGCTATGTTACACATTCCACTAATGCCTCATCCCACCAATGCAATCACCATGCATTCGAAAATCAGTGGGGCAAGCTTCGATCAAACACAATTCACTGCTCTTCAAAATACTGTCATTCCATATTTTCTATCCACCAGTCTGTAATGATTTATAGTGATACAAAACCGTGGTGATATTGAGACTATAAATTACTATAAGGCTAGTGCTTTTTTCAGGTATTCTGCTTACTTTAACCGTGATTTGGGTAAACAGCTAAGACAAATATTTTCTGAACAGAGAATGTAGTATATTGACATAATAAATTGTAATTAAAATTGGTAGGGAGAATTTAATATTTCCAGCGCTGGCCAGAGTATTAAAAGGTTCTAGCTAGATCAAGAGGACATCATCAAATTTTACCCACTCCACTTGCGTATTCATTATTCTTCCGAGAGGGAGGGTCATTCCTCCCATATTCTAGAAACCCCCACAAAAAAAAGTCATCAATCGTCTTTTTAAGAGCCTCCTCTAATAAATTTATCAAATATGTAGAATTACATTTTTGTCATTAGCTCACCCATTGAAAATCGTGGATGTACCCTTCAATTGATAGATTCATAGGTGTATCGAAGAAAGTATATCTGTTTACCAAGAAATATATATTTGGCACAATACACAATTTTTTTCTTCACAGATGTCAATGTCAATTAATCCCGTCTGGACTTTCATTCGACAGATTAAGCGTACACTACTCATTCAATTATTTATAAAATATACTATTTTATTGATAGATAATTTCATTGATAAATCGGGCTGTGCACACATTTATCTCTATTTCTATTTCAAATAAGGTATGTTATCTATTAGGGCTTGATTATTTTCAATGTTGTGGTGTGGTCCGAACTCGCAGACTCTTCTCCCCTGTTGATACGCCTATGCTTTTCGCATATTTCTCAATGCCCCATTTTCTTCAATAAAATTGAAGAATTTACAATTGATGCGTTTTGTAGAGCATATATTGGTGTTGAGGATGTGTAACCTCACCACATTCGAGAAAATTGATTTTACAGCCAATTCCACTGTATTGAATATTTTGACTCACAGTTTCAAGGTTACATTTTTAAATTAACACAACTTAACAGCTGAATTATTATGATTGTGTTAGCTTCGACATTTCACATGGTTTAATGAATTAACGTACTCTATAGAGTGGAATCCACTATTAAAATGAATTTGATTTTGAAACTGAAGAACAGAATTTCTTCAAAATATCGTATGGTGATTACTGTCACTTGCACAAATCCTGTTCACATTGTCACCTCCAATAATTCAATCCACTTTCTCAGTATCCCATCATGTTCTTGACTGGCCTCCAACAACAAACTTGCCCGATGAATTTGTGTTCATCACAATTATAATCCGAGCGCAATATTCTCCACGAACTGTTTATCTCATTTATGTAGCATCACAATCCGCATGTCTTCGGAAGGGAATGTGGGGATGATTAATATTAAAGCGATTCCGTCATAGCCCGAGGAGGTATGTGGTTTGTGGATTGATGGACGGGAGACGGGAGCTCACTTGAGAAGTGGGCCCGAGGCTAGCCGGCTATCCCTCGACCTACTCAAGATTAAATTGCGTACACGTCACGAACCCCCTCCCTAAAATGATATAGACCCCGATGACAAGAGGAGTAACCGAGTAACACTATTGGCTTGACGTGTTTTCGATGATGTTGTTGTGACTCAGTATTGTGAGGGGTGCTTCCTGGTCACACCTGATCGTTCCCGCACATTGGGGGACAGTGGACAGTCCCAGATTCGGACATTCCCCTTGATTAATTGGCTAACACCCCCATCCATTCATCAAGTGATATGTGACTGAAAATGTCAAGAATAAGGAAGACCGATGACCACCTCTATGAAAAGGCTGTTGCTTCCCAGAAACTCATCACTTGTTAATGAGAGGATACTCATTTCATGTCTCGAAGTTTAAAGAGGGGTGGGATACTTTTTACTTCTAGTGCCGTCTCCTTAGGGCCAATCCAAACGGATTCGCAGTTTAAACTGGATTACAACCATATAAGGTATCGTTTGTTATTCATTTTGAAATTAACACACCAGCTGATTCTATCCAGTTTAAACTTCCACTGTTCAAACGTCCCTTAAACCTGTAGAATAAGTTGTGTGTTTTTATTGGATATTATTATGCTACGCTTACGTACTTCATAAGATGTGCGTTTAATTTCAACATTTTTTTTTTGGATCTATCCCAAACTGAGTCTATTGATACACTTATGGATAGAGAGGTATCAAAGATATTTCTTGAATAAATACAATTATTGATCAACTTCATCCTTAGTAGTTCCATAGTTGTTTTTTCTCATTTGATAATTGAATGAGAAACAGCTTATTCCTGATTCTATCAGTATTAATACATTTCTACAAATCAGTTTCATTATTCATTTACGTATTTTTTTCTGTTTCTTTTATGGTTTATTTCTCCTTTGTCACTTATAAATATAGTGTAGTATGCAATGGGTCTTGCAAGACCTAGCAATACATTATAATGTGTGGTAAAAAATCAAAATAGATGATTCAATATTAATACATTTATTACAATCATGAATTATTATTATTATCTTTATCGATATTTATGGTTGCGCTCATATAAGATTCCTCTTCTGGGCTGTATGGTGAAATTGTTCAACGATTTATTCGTAATATCGGGGGACCGATCTTCGCTCTGGAGTGTAAAAGCATAGAAAATTTGTAATAGTTTATAATGTAGTTTGTATTTATTCATTTTTTCAGTCGTACAATTATTTTTACAGTTATATGGCGAGGCACAACAGGCTTATGCCCAGAACTGTCCCATTTCAAATTTATACTACAGTCCAAATAAAAATCTTGGTTAAGCTAATATCACTCATCAAATTAACAATTTATTCACACTTCAAAAAACAAACACATCATCAATAACAAATAAATATACTATGAATTCTATTTAGAATGATATACTATGTTTTCTACAATATTTGTTACTATAATTTTATGTAGGCTACTATTCTACACTAACAGCATATAATATATTTACTATTTTGGACTTTCTGAAGTAAACATGTTATCTAAAAAAAAGAGAAATAACAAAAATAAGTTTTTCTTGCTGGATTATTTTTCTCGTGAGATCAGTTGAGGAATAACGCACACTTGCACTCACTCACTCACTTCCATTACGGTATAGAAAGACGACAAAATTTCCAGCTGTTTCTGCAAGAACGTATTTATACTTTTAAAGACCTTAGCTCAACCCATTCTAGGGTTGAGACCAAGTGCAATCGAATTTTCATATCATAAACCTACTTTGTTTAACATTTTGTGAGAATCGTTAGAGCCGTTTTCGAGATCCGGTCACATACAGTTACATATAAACCTATAAACATCTAAACATATTAACAGAAATTGCTAGTTTTATAGTATAGGATTTTATATTTTATAATTCAAGAATAAGCATGATAGCTCTAGTTGCAACATTAGCTGGTCGAAGTGGTTGTCACTATCAGTTATAATCGTATTTCATTTGACAAATTAGATGAGCTATCAGCCATGAACTCTCGTTACACCTGTTGGAAGGGTTACTGCTTGAGACCAGCTCCATCAACTTACAATATATCATGATAAACAAAAACACTCACTTCCAGTTCTCAGCCTACTTAAACCTGTAGGCACATTCAACCATCATCATTATTCCTACGATTATATATCGACGCACAAGCCCAAAGCTTTTTATGGAAGAAAGTGACATTTTCATTTGAATGAGGTTCCAATAGATTCATTAGTTGCCTACATGAGACTGAAGCGGAAATGAGTATAAATAACAAGTTGTTGATAATATGAGTATGGGAATAATAGAATCTATAATAGAACCTAGTTTCCATTTTGGTAATTTGGAATATCACAACAAAACGACGAGCTGCGCTAGCTTGTTGAGCGAATTTAACAACTTGTCAATTTTTCCCATTTCGGCGCAAACTGCATGAAAGTGGGTGCAATGACATAGACGCTAACTTATCATCATCCTTAGATAAAAATCTAGCTGATACTGCACTCATGAGGCATAAAACAGTACGCTTCTTACTTATTATTCAATATAAGGATACCATGCCAATAATACATTTAATTATCATGGGGTGAGACTTCATGATAAGTGTGATTGAGTATATAGGCCCATAATAGATACTTACTTAGTAACCTGTCGATTTATGTTGACCATCCACGTCAGCAGTGTTTCTCAAGTGTTCTCTTGAGCTTTCCTCCCCCGGTACAGAAACGCAGGCGTTCGTTTGTCGCGTTCGGTAAGTGCTTAATAAGTTATTTAACGTAATGAGTAGAATGTGCAGCTTGTAGCGGTTGTATATTGATGGCTGGGCAAGTGGACCTGATCGCGTGCTTGCACGCCTGGGCGTTTAGACGATGCCGGCTGACACCCCTGCGACGCAAAGGGTAGCTATAGACCCCGAACACGCGACTCAATAATATTCAACATGCTACATGTGCCAATCAGAGACGCCTGCCACACGACAAAACGATCTGCGTTCTCGTCCATGGAAATCGTAGCGTTCTCACTTGTTCTTTCACTGGATGTTTGTCTTGTCATACATCGCCAACTGCCACTACTCCCTTCTGCATCAAATACTTAACTTGTTATTGATAAGTGTTGCCTCCTAATATTCACTGTCTATCTGCTACCGCTATCCCATCTATCATTTACTGTTCGTGTCCTGTTCTTCTCCATGGAAATCATGACATTCCACCTGATCAGAATAATAAAAACATATAAATGTTGTTTTATTCACTTTCAACATTTTTATATGTGTAAACTCCAAATTTCATTTTGTTATTTCATATTAAAAAGTGTACTATGGTATTTTCAATTCAATTCAATTCAATTTTTTTCAATTCAATTCAATTTATTTCACCAAAACACAGAAAACAGTACAAAGATGTGACAATCAGAAAAAAACAATAATCATTATTCTTAATATCTATATCAACTATCTGAAAAATACGGCTGGAGGTGAAGAACTACTGGCATAAGTGAAACACTTGTTCGCCAGTAGGAGTAGAGACTTAACTGTTTCTAAATCTTAAACTAAAAATTAAAATGGAATCTTTTTATTCAAATAATGAATCGTTTTAAAAGCTGAACAAATTTTGAACTCATAAAATATTGAGATGGAAGTAACAGTTGTGAAGTATCCAGTTTTTAATATTTATTGGGACAAACTTAATAGGTACACCGATGAGCTCGTTCGGGATGCAGTTTACAATCTTTGGAGCGATGTATACCAGCTGCTTACGAATGACCGTTAAATTAGAATCATAAGTAACATATCTATGTAGATTGTATCTTGTTCTATGAGTTACATTAATTCTTGAAAATAAACTTCTATGTTTATTGAAATATTTGAATATGCTAAGCACATAGAGTTGACGGATTGACATGACTCTGAATGCAATTTTTGAAGGGAACAATATGGGTTTATTTAATATGGTTTTTATGATGATTTTCTGTATAATGAAATTTATTATTATTTTACAACTAACAAATTAAGTAGCCCTGAAGAAATACGCTATAAGAGAATGTATAAATTCATAAGGTAATATTTATTCAAGTGAATAATCATCAGAACATGCAAGCTCTACACCTCATTGACAACTCTAATACAGTGAGAAGACTGAAAAGGAAGAAGCCTACAGATCTCGTTTAAATGTAGCAAGAGTGATACTGAAAGAAACAGTGCACGGGCACTGCTCACTTAGACTGTGAAGGAGTGAATACTGAATACCCCTTAATTTCAAACTTTAACGTATTAATTTAAGCTAGAATTGAACTGTTCATTAACCAAAGTGTTAGATTGCAGTCAAATCACAATAAAAAATTCAAATGAATGCTAGGATTCAAGTCAGCTGTATAATTTCATCAGCTGATGGATCATATCATTCGCTTGATAATTTTACGGAATCTTCTAGCTAGGACTTATGACTAGTTCCCAGTCGCTAGATTCTACCTTTTATAGACCTATAATAAGTTTAAAGTGGATTTATTATTACCGTTTTCATGATACATTGTACATTGAATGTTAATTTCCAACACATATTATTATAATAGGTTATCATAATTAGGACTAAGTTTATCATAAGCAAATTTTGTATGTGTATTATAATTATTATGTATATGTATTTGGAAATAAACTTTCCCGGTTGCAACTAAATCAGAGAAATTATCTATGATATAATAAAGGAAAGAACTGGCTTCTACACATACGGGATAGAAAATTCACGAATGACGCATCATACTGTCTGAACTACTGTACTGATCAACTTGAAATTCTGCATATAGATTATCAATTTACCAAGGATGGTTAAAGGCATATTTTAAACTCTTCAAGATTTCAGTGAATCAATTTTTCAGTTTGTCAAGTTTTTAATTAGACAAGCTGTTTGCTTCCAGGGAGTCATGTCTGATTTTCGACACATTCGTAATGGTGTGCCACAGGGATCGATATTAGGGCCCTTACTTTTCATAATTTATATGAATGACTTACCATCCAATATTGAAGATGAAAAAACTGAAAATACATCGTCGGCGTGTGTTATATGTACGCCGACGATGCATGTTTAAACATTAAAATTTACCAAAAATTGAGTGAAGCTTTTCTAAAAGAAAAAGTAGATATTATAACTGACTGGTGCAACGGCAATAAATGAGCTCTTAATCTGAACAAAACACGAAGTCTATCAATGTCATATAATAATATGAATTCTTCGCACTCTGTTAAATTTTTAGGTATTTACATCCAGAGCAACTTGAAATGGAAATCTCATATAGACTATACTGTCTCTAAAGCTACCAGAGGTGTCTCTGTGATGAAGAAATTAAGAGATATAGCATCAGTTAAAATATTATTGAATGTATATTATAGATGTGTCCATTCACATCTGCTATATGGCGCTATAATGTGGGCAAATTGCAGCTACTCCTTAAACCACTTTGTATCACAAAAGAGAGCAGTTATAACTATTTGCAATGAACAACCTCTTTCTCATTGCAAGCCTTTATTCATTAGACTGGGAATCATGAGTTCGCCATGTATTTTTATATACCAATGCTTGTTGTTTGTGGAGCCTAACTTAAATTTATTTTCTAGTCATAATAATGTCCACTCTTATTACACACGGAATCGATTAAACATCCTTAACGAATTTCACTATTGAAGATCTAGTCGTTTAAAGGCCTGGGCAATCAGATTTTATAACCAGGTTTTATAAGATAACCAGATTTTATAAGAGAACGACCAGAGAAGGAATACAAACAGAAAATTAAAAAGTTCCTATTGAAGAAATGTTTTTATAGTTTAGAACAGTATTTTACATTTGGTTGGACAGCATAGAATGATGTGATAGTTTTTTATGTTTAGTGTTAGGCTGTATGATTTTTATGTATATTGACAGTGCCTTTACAATATTTTATATAATGTGTCTTGGGCAATAAATTATATTTGAATTTGAATTTGACCCTTGCGGAGCACGGGTTACCTGCTAGTTATTACTGTCATTTGAATTAAACCTGTTGAAATAGTATCCTTATCTTGTGAGTTATACAAAGGTGCGTACAGACTTATGCGCCACGAACACGCGAAATTCGCTTTCCATCAGCTGATTTTTTGCTTATAATTCCTGTATCTACTTTTTCTGTACAAATACAGATATAATAAGCTGAACATCATCTGATGAAAAGCGTGTTCTTAGCGCATAAATCTGTACGCCCCGTATGATAGGATTATACATTTATTGATGAAGTGTTTTTATTTTGTTCTTTTTCTGAAGTAAAAGCAAAAAACTCAAACAGATTTGATTTTAATAGGATTGTTTTATTGACACAGAACACAAGTTATGACTCAAGTTACATAGATTTATTATACTGGACAACGTACACCTATATACGTTGTCTTCGCTAATACTTGGTTATTTATGTATGAATGTTAGGAATCTTTACTGATACGTATTGTCTTTCAATCACAATTCTAAGAACAGTGCAATTCTACATCTCTGAAGCTATACAAGCACGAAAGAAACGAATCTGCATTTGACGTATTGTGTATCTATCATTCCATGATATATAATGAGAGCTTCTTTCTATCTGATGTTAGTGTTCAATTTCTTCTGTTCCTTCCATTTCATATTTTCATTTATTATCACCATTTACGACCTTCATAGATGAGGGTGGTGACTGGTGACACACGGGCAGCAAACTGCCACAGATTTTTTTTCAGCTGGATGCGTCACCATTAAGAAACTAGATGAAATTCGATTGAAGATGACCAAACAGGCTGCAAATTGCCGCACCTTCTTATACTTTATAATAAATAGTGAATTTTCGCATACCGAACATTCTGTTGCCTGTGTGGCCGTATCCTTGGCCCATATGAATAAAACCAGAGCAAATGCTCATGAGCAAGAGCATGGAGCATAAGGTTTTACTCATGAGCAAAAGGTAGAAGCAAAAGCATTTGCTCATTTTTATATGAATAATCTTTACCTTATACTCTTACCTTCTGCTCCTGAACTCTGAAGCAAATGCTCACGTATTTTAAAGATTTTTCATCAGCTGATTCGCTTTTGTAGCCTTACTTTGTTTTTATAGCTCACGGAAGCGCTAAATATGCAAGTTGGGGGCACCGCTTGTGTTTTCGTCGTCTGCTCTGTTTTCTATTTATGAATAGAGTTTTAGGTTAGTTGAGTTTAGAATTTTGAAATAATAGCGTGAAAAAATGTCATCTCTATAATAATCTTCAGCATATTCTTATAATATCAATAGCTTCTTATAATCGTCTACACTCTCATCTTCTCAAATGCCTATTTCCTATTTTGTGATGGCTATCTTTATATCAGGTAGAGCTATCTTTTGTATTTATCCTTTTGTAGGAATAATGGTGATATATATCATCGTTGAATCTAAAAAGAGTTTTATAGTTCTCAACTATTGGTTGTGATCGTATCTGGTATAGTTTCCTCTTCCTCATACGAATTAGTTGAGCCATTTCACTATGAGCAAAAGGTGATAAGCTGCTCTAGACTAGACTCACCTTTTTTGAAGCATTTGCTTCAAAAGTTGAGCAAATGCTCTATTTTATTCATACAATTTTGAGTATAAGCTTTTACTTTTGAGCAACTGCTTAAAATATTTTTTTGATGAGCATGAGCAAAAGGTTTTGCTCACGTTTATTCATAGGAAATAAAGCAAATGCTCCATATTTTAGAAGTATAAGCAAGTGCTCAACTTTATTCATATGGCCCATTATTTATGAAAAGCGTAATTGGTGATAATAGATGACAATATTCAGTGGACGAAACAGAAGGAATTGAAGACTGTTATCAGTGATATTGTTCTGTTCCATAATGGGATGGAATCACTATATTTATTTATTTGTGTAACTAGTGCGCAAAGTGACAGTTTGCTGCACCGAAAGGAACGTTTACGTACGAGCCGTAGGCGAGGGCGTAATGGTTTTTTGAGTGCAGCAGAGGAACTTTGCTCACGTATTTTACATGAAATTTTCTCTACAGTTACCATTGAATATGAGAAGTGGTTGATTATGGGTTAAATGATGCCTGAAATCCATCAAATGTTTGTCTGTATAATTTTGATATTAATAACAACTTCAATTCATTTTAAACTTGATAATCCAATTGAAAATTAATAATCGATTATTTATTCGAATTAAAAATTTAATTAATCCAATTCATTTGAAAATTCGAAAAATTTTGAATAAATCTTAATTTCGAAATAATTTTTCAAACAATCAATTTATGAATGAAAAAAGTATTATTTGAAATAATGAATAATTAATAATATTCAAAATGTATAATTTAATGAGTTCTCATTTTTATTCATTTGAAAATCAGAAAAAATATAGATAGAACAAATTCGCATTCAAAATACACGCCAACAATGTCAACAGCTGATTGGGATGGCTGCAAGATAAGACGCAAAGTATTAAGAGTACGCAAAGTAATACTTTGCGCACTAGAGCGTAAAAGTGATTCTTTGCTTTCTGTAATCAGTGCAGGAATGGTCACTTTTCAATGTAACTGTAGGAAATAGTTAGTTATTTGTGCAAGTAGTGCGCAAAGTGACAGTTTGCTGCAACGAAAGAAACGTTTACTCCCGAGCCGTAGGCGTGGGCGGAATGGTTTCTTGAGTGCAGCAGAGGAACTCTGCGCACGTATTTCACATTAAGTTTTTCCTACAGTTACCATTGAATATGAAAAGTAGGTAATTATGGGTAAAATTGCCTGGAATGCATCAAATGTATAACTGTGTAATTTTATTATTAATAAATAAAATAGAATGTAATATGTGTGTTTGAATGGCTGTGTGCTGTCAACTGCTGTCATCCACTGTTGTCCACCCCATCAAGATTCTTATAACGTGCACCACCACACTATACCACAGTTACCAACTTAATTTTGATTTTGCTGCACTGGTGCTCCATCTAACCTACTAACTATTTTGCGTTGCCATGTTGCAAATCTGGAGTGCAGGAAAAATTTTTCCCGCACTAGAGCGGAAAAGTGATTCTTTGCGTTCTGTAATCAGTGCAGCAATGGCCACTTTCCAATGTAACTGTAAGAAGAGTATATTTCATGCTAACTTGAATAGTTTTAGCAGTGATCAGCATATTTTTACTGACCATGTTCGCTCATAATCCCTGTGTGGACCTTCACAATTATGAATGAACCTACCGTTCTAGGTGTTGACGACTCTCAACCAGAGGCATGGATAAGAAAGAATCCATATTTGAACCCAGACTTACTATAATAATTTGAGATATGTGGCAAAATTTTATCTTATTCGATTCCCGCACGATATTCCCGAGAGGATAAATTATTAATAGAGGAAAGATAAATTATTTTCAATATTTTTTATGAAAGATTTTTTTTTCATATCGTTTAGTAACCGTATTCAGTTCAAGACTTAGTATTCAAAATTGAATTCAACATCCAGACTTAAAATTCTGTAAAACCGGAATTCATTATGAAATTTCAATTCCAATTATTTGCAGAGAAGTCTTGAGGATAACGGATCTCCTATCGAATGCTGCACTGGTATTGGGTTCGATTCCTATTAGGACTGGCATTGAATTGTGTAACTCTTAACCTCATCATCCATAAACAAGCAAGAAACATCATTATTAGCAAAACAATAGAATTCCTGTTCCCTGAGCAAGAGGCTTGTGAACATGAGTTATAATTTCTCACTCAGAAATTGTTTTCAAGGACGTTAGCTACCAAGTTCTAAACGTCGCTGATCCATCTTCAGCTTCCATTGAAGTTGAGTCCATTGAGCTTCAAGTGGTTATCATGATTCACTATCAGGTAGGAGTTATTGGAGAGGAATACATTTATTTCAGTGCGCAGACGTTTCGTGAACGGGAACACGTTAACAAAATCTGTTGGTCCGGTCGTTAAGATAATATTACTCGAGTTAAAGGCGGATAATTTATGTTTGAAAAATGATAAGGAATGAAAGTCGAATGGGAGTGTAGTGCAAAGATGCTCGTGCTAGGCCTAACCTAGTCACTGCCCACTGGAAGCATTCTTTAATCGTTTCCAATGCAGACCATACGGTTAGTGGTAGCTTCCTCCCTCCGCCCTCGATAATAACTCGTTCTTCATCATCTTTTTACAAACTCAATTTCCGGTGGAGTTTTCTCCAGCAGCAGCAGGAGGAGGAGGTGAGGTTCGTGGTAGAGGTACAAAACAGAGAGTATTTTTAATTTGGCTGGGCGGAGTTGGTCCTCACGTATGAGTTATTGGACCAGGACTTGCTCCCATGGCAGCTGAGGCAAGGCAAAAATCTACCGACCCATCTATGAAACAACGCCCCCTCTCTCACTCCTTTATTCTCCGGGAATACATTTTTCTTCGTTGTTGCCATTAACTTCAATCGTAATTCTGCGTTTGAACTGGTGGCGATTGTACGGTTTGATATGCGTGCAAAATATATGAATCGCCAACTGCGGCAGGCGGAGAAATGTTGGAAAAACTCGAACTGTTTATTTGACCAAGAATAAAGTGGAGGTAAGCTTTGTACAACTCTGCAGTCGGTACTTAACAAAGGAATGGAATCTCCGTGGATATACAGAGTTTTGTTCGAGGAGCTACGGTTTGTCATTTGGAAAATGGAGAAAACGTGACTTGAAGAGTAGGCAAATTTGAGATATCTATTAGACATCTAGATTATTCGAGATTAGGAGACAAGGAATATGATCAAGAGAAAAATAAGATTATGATACAGGTATGTAGAAATGAATGTTTAGGAATGAAGGAATGCTTTTTGAAAGCAATCCTTTTGGGAAAAATCTTCAGGTTGCTGTCGATTTCTCATATTATTGAGTTATATAATAATAGATTTCAAATTTAGACTCACTTTCCTTCAGACAGCTCATTTATTTATATTCTACACATCTATTTTAAATTTAGCATGATAAAGGTTCGCGGATGATAATTATCATGATAGAGATAGGCTACATAACATAGGCTTTCATATGGAATAACATGAAGTAGGCCTACATAGGCTTCATCATGACAAGTTGTCTATTAGACCTTGTAGTATGTAATACGTCTTGGGCAATGATCATGTAGTACATAATCAATATTATCATTCTTATACAAGTGAATATAATTTGAAACAAAAGTTATCAAACAAAATAGTTTTATGGCAGATGATAATTTTCATGGAAACGATCAAAGTATTTTTGCATTTCAATGTGGTAGAAATAGAACAGCAACATTTAGTAATGATTGGTGGGGGTGGGTAGAAGGGGGTACAAGTCGAGCGTTGGCGACTGTTGCAGCGGGAAGCCATGTAAAATTTAAAATTACAAGACAATTACTACTAGAGGGACAAAAGAAAATTTGCCAGGGCTGTCTTGTTTTTGGGGTGGGCAGGGTGATGTCTGAGGGCCTCCAAACAAAAGAACTCCCCTTCTGACAACAGGCCTTGCCTTGCGGCCCTCTTTTCAATTCAACCCCCAACCTGTCAACAGCAGGGCACCGAACCCAACCCCCCGTCGATCCACCCCCTCCCCCCGCATCCTCACACTCTGCCAAAACACTTTTCCCGCCTCAACATTTATCAAAATCAGCACTATAAGCAGACAACCATTCTTGACCGGTCCCATCATAATTGTCATTTGTTGCGCTCCGCTGCCTCGATCATTACAAAAAACACTCGTTCCTCTGATTTCTTTCATAAGAAATACTTATGGAAACTGGAAAGAGCTAACACAAAATGTGATCAACTATAAATGTCGGGGAGACTGAGCTGAAAACAGCTCATGTATTAAGAGAACTATGAGTATTATGTATTCATGTTTTAAGTGAATTACAATTCATATGGGCTGTCTTAACATAATTGTAGGACAATTTTGTGGAAATCTGGACAATGAGCTATTCCATTCTTGAAGCCCCTCGATACGTAGTAATTGCCCTATAGTTTGATTCGTCAACCGGACTAAAGGCCGATCTCTCACGTATCCACCAAACTACGATACTAACACAGAGATAGCCCATAGTAAAAAATGTCTAATTTTCGGCCCCCAGGCCGACTAACGGATTGAACAGGAGGCCGATCTGGGGGTCGGAAAAATGAAATTTGAAAGTATGGGTTATTTTTGTGTTGGTTTCTTAGTTTGGTTCAATGTGAGAGATTAGCATTCAGTTTCACTATCGGATTAGACTGAAGGATGATCTTTCCATCATGAAGTATACATTTATTGCAAATGTTCTTGATAAAAATCCTTGACTCAATGTTAAATTGAAACATTGATAACTAAAAAAAAAAACAGTAAACAGTAAAAAGCTGTGCTTCAAACCAATAAGTTTGTTTCTAATTTTTAGGAACAAAATTTTGTAAAGTAACTTATTATTTTTAAGTTTTAAGTGATTGGTGATTGTAATTCCGTTATTTTATTTGGTTTTTGAACAATCTAAATCTAAAATGTCTTGTTTTTGAGTGTTTGCACTACAAGAAACGAGGTAAACAGGCCCTAATGAAAAAAGATAAATTAATGATTGACGGTGAGCTCTACAACCTGGATAGCTTAAAAGAAGCATATAATAAGGAAAAAGGAAAAAAAGGCCAAGGAGTGAGGGAAGCTCTCCCACAACAGGAGGCGACGGTGACGCAAGCACCCAAAACACAAATACGGAACGACTCGTGAAGAAAAAGAACTTGAATACAATGGAAACATATATAAAGAGAATTGGAAGAGAGCGGGGTGGTGTGGAAGAGCCTTCACAACCACAGTAGCAACCACGGCGTGGAGTTAGAATAGCAAGAACGGAAAATGAAAGGAAACCAACTGATAAAGACTTCGGAAAGGATGGAAGATCGGCGAAGAGAAAAAATCAAGATAATATCATTATACTCACATATAATTGTAGATCTCTTAGGGAGAACTGGAGAGTGGAACAGCTGGTGGAAGAGGTCAAAAATGTAGAATGGGATATAATAGGACTTGCGGAAGTAAGGAGAGATGGAGAACAATGTTTGAGCCTGGATGATGATAATATTGTTCTGTACGTGAATGGCAATGGTCCAACAGGAGGAACAGGTTTTCTAATAAACATTGCGACAAAAAAGAAAATCATAAGCTTCAAGCAACATACTCACAGAATATCGACAATAATTTGGAAACTCAAAGAAGGAATGGGTAGAATTAAAATAATACAAGTCTAGGCACCAATATAATGATCTCGATGAAAAATGAGACTGGCGAGGAAGAGAGAGAAGTGGAAGGTATTCTCAGGACAATCTGTAACTTCTATGAAAAATTATATAGTATACAGGGGCCTGAAACAGACACATCAGCAGAGTGCAGTGGAAGGAGAGAGGAACAGCTGGATGCAGGTCAAGTAGAAAATAGCCTTCCAATCCTGGAAAGTGAAGTGGAGAGAGTAATAAGCAAATTAAAAGAAGGAAAAGCGGGAGGACCGGACAGAGCTACAAATGAAGAAATAAAAGCGGGAGGAAGAGCTGTAACCAGTATACTAGTTAAGTTGTTTAATATATGTCTAAAAAATAGAAAAGTTCCTGATTTATGGTTGAAGGCTAACCTAATACTACTGTATAAAAAGGGAGACAGAAAAGAAGTGAAGAACTATCGCCCAATAAGTCTCCTCTGTACAATTTACAAAGTCTTCATTGCAATAATAACATACAGAATAGGAAGAAATTTAGATGCCGCAACACAGAACGATCAGACCGGATTCAAGAAAAATTTCTCTACACTAGACAATATCTTAGTACTGCTGGAATTGATACGAAAGGCGAGGGAATACAATTTCCAAATGGTCCTACTATTCATCGACTTTGAAAAAGCATTCAATAGTGTAACAACTAACGCTATTATGAATACGTTAGCTGGACTTGGTGTTGAAGATGAATATTTACAAATTTTTAAATATATATATGAGAATATGAAATTAGAATGTTCAGTAAGAGGAGAGAGTAAAGAGATACGTGTGAAAAGAGGATTAAGACAAGGTGATGTTCCATCTGCAAAAATATTTAATGCCGTTTTAGAAACAACCTTCAAAAATTTAGACTGGCAAGATAGAGGCATAGATATCAATGGGGAGAGGTTGAACTGCTTGAAATTTGCCGATGATATTGTTCTTATAGGAAGAAGTGCAAGTGAAGTTAAGGATATGTTAAAGGAGATGATGGAAGAAACAAAACAAATAGGCCTTAAAGTAAATTTTGAAAAATCAAAGGTTATGAGTTTCAATTGTCAAGCAGATGAAGTAATTGATTTGAACCAAGGAAGAATTGTCGAAAATGTCAACAGCTTCATATATTTAGGGCAAAGAATTGGAAAAGACGGTCAATGGGGAGAAATCACAAGAAGAATTGCGTTGGGATGGTCAATGTTTAAAAGATTTAATCACCTTTTCCGCTCCACGGTTATTATGGAAAATAAGCGAAAATTACTTCAGATGTGTATAATCCCAGTTATGTTGTATGGCTGTGAAACATGGACTCTCACAGGAAAAATTATCAGGAAAATGAGAACTAGTATGAGAGCAATGCTAAGGATCATGTTGGGAGTTACTAAAAGAGATAAAAAGACGAAAATATGGATATCCAAAGAGACAATGGTTGAGGACATAGGACGGTTGATAGTAGAAAGAAAATGGAACTGGGCAGGACATATAGCGAGAACAAAAGACATCAGATGGACAAAGAAGATAATAGACTGGTATCCACGAACACTGAAGAGAAGCAGAGGACGACCAACCAACAGATGGGACGAGGCAGAGGGAACATGCGGTAGAGGGTAGCACAGGAGAGGACGGAATGGGAGAGGATGAAGAAGGTGTACGGCGGTGTTTGGCTATACAAAGACTAAATTTCAAAAGTGAATGTTATCTATCATGTTCATATTTCATTTGGTGCCAACCAAAGAAGTAACCTCAGCGGAAGCTGATTTGCAACCATGAAAATTTTATTTTATTTTTACTATGTACCAATAGGTAAATACTGTAAAAGTTGCAATAAAAGGTTTATTTATTTATTTATTTATTTTACTAGTGTATGGGAATCGAAATTCGGGGAAGGAACAGTTTTGGGCTGTACCTGTTGGTCCCTCCCCAATCATTTTGATGGATTGTGTTTTGCGTATCATTGTATAAATGAATAAATAGATGAATGTATTTATATCTTCAGTTTCATTTGATTTCTCCCATTCACGCACTGATTATCTCTTGCAATGTTTATTTTTCAATTTGAATCTCACTGACAATATTGTTAAAATTTCCAGGTCGCAATAGCTGTTATTGGCTATAACTCGGAACTCTATTTTCATGAGTAAGCCTATAAATGCTTCATAGTATCTTTAAGGCTGGGTTAAGGAAAAAATAAACTATCTACTGGAGATATTCTCCAAAGTATTTTGATTTGTATATCATCAAGCTATTATCAAGTGGAGAAGTTTTCTCAGAAAATCATTTTTTCCGATAATTACTTTTTGAGATAAGAGCGCCTAAAGTTTAAATTTTTTGGATAGAACATTTCAAATTCGGTGAGAGATTGATCCATGAGATTTAGAGGATAAATTCTTCATGGTATTGTTGATAAAATGAAACATACAATGAACATTGTTAATGGTTTTGAAAATATTGTTTTTTGAGAAAGTTATTCAATTTACCAAAACTAACTCTTAGATGAGGTATTTTTAGTAAATTGAATAGCTTTCTCATAAATTTATATTTTCTGAAAATTGTTGTTTTATTTGATCAATGATATCATGAAGAATTCATTCTTCAAATCTCATGGATTTATCTTTCACCGGATTTGAAATGTTCTGTCCCAGAAATTTAAATTTTGGACACTCATATCTCAAAATGTAATGATCGGAAAAAATATTTTCCTGAAAAAGCTTTTTCATTTTGATAGCATGATGATATACAAATCGGAAAACTTTGAAAAATATCACCAGTAGAAAGTTTATTTATAGCCTTTGCACAGCCTTGAGCTTAGTCTGCCTCTGAGGTTTTCCTCATTTGAGTTCTCAAACTTCATCATTTAAGTTCCTCAGTTTGATTTTCACTTCTCACTTGAATTTCCCTCATTTCCAAGAAATCAAAAAAAATTCAATGTTTCAAAAATTCCACTTAACAGTTCACAGTGTGTTTTCCTTCAATTCAGAAAGTACATGACTCAAAAATAATAAAAACAAAAAACGCTGTGAAATGAACAATAATCAATCATACCAGAATGACTGATTTTCATTGGAGTTTCACATTACACAAGTCATCCGATCTGAGCTTCCTGTCGATATGGATTTCGTGGCTATCTTAGAAACTCAAACATATAAAGTTCGTGACTCGGAAACCAAATCAAACTCTATTTGACTCGGTTTCCACATGATCATCTTCTTTACGAATTCGAAAAACCTTTAAATTCATCATACTCAAACTTTTAAATCTTCTGAATATTGGCTTATCAGAATCGTATCATTGAAACTTTTCTCATGTCAAAAACAACCTTTTCAAACTCCAAATACTATACCTTCAACTTGAAAAATTGAATCTAGTTACGAATTTAGAAATATAGCAGAGAAACAGTGCATCAAGTCACTCATTTGGAAAAGATAGCTCGTCTACATCCACTTTCTTCACATACATGTCCTGTATCATGACTAAGTCCAATCTTCACCAACACAAGAGTTTATTTAAAGTGTTGTGGAGAGTATTTGTTTTATGCATCATCATATTCCCTATTTGTGAAATAAATGTTTCTCACTGCAGATTTTTCTCTCAATTTCATTCAGTTGTAGAGATAAATCCTTGTTATTATGATATTCTCAAATTAGGGTTCACATCATATTTGTTCAATTTGAGCTGTTTTCCACGCATGAAATCTAACTGTTGACAGAAATGAAATCAACTGATTGTACTCGTACAACATTTGAGTTGTATTTCATGAGAATATAACTGAATAACATGCGAATTTAACCCGATCAGTAATGATAATCTCCGAGATGAATAATAATAATAATAATAAAAACTAATACTCTCGAAGTTTTGCAGTTTCTTTTGCAGGTTATATTAAAAGCATTTCTCCTGGTATTGCTTGGAATACAATGATTGTTTCTAGTTCATGCCTCAAATTCATCTGTTGGAGTCTAGTTGGACAGAGAATTTTATATGTGACTCATTCAAAAAAGTATTCATAATACGAGTCGCACTCACACTCGAGTCGCATCCACACATCGGTACTCATAATATGGTGAAAACTCATTTCCTGAACTTGTAGCATCATTAACTAATCACAACAAAACTCAGAGATTTTCTGAATTTTATATTGACTGAGACTTCCAATACTTCTTTCTATATCCACTATTTTCTCATAATTAATGAATTCCAACACATTCTTTTTCATCACTTATTTTCATTATCCACACCTTTCATCCTTCCTGTTCACCTCTTTTTCCAACTGTCTATGCACAAATAACACTAATTTCTATCTCTAAATTTTTCTGCCAAATTGACTTTATGTACTTCCGTCCTCCATGATGTTCTCATAACTTCCACGATATTCTGATAGCTCTTGGATCATAATTTCTAAGAATTTTATCAGAAAAACTTAGAAATAAAGCAAAGGTTTATTTTTCCTTCCCACTAGCACATTTCCTATCTACTCTTCTTCCCCCTATCTTATTACTCACCTCCCTACCATATCAGTTTCTACTCTCTCTTCTCGTATCCCTCAATTTCTTCCAATTCAATTCATTCACACACAGGAACATATTCAAAAAACTAACAACACAACTGTAAAATAGCTGCAGTAGACTATTACACTACATGTCATGGTGTGCTGAAGAGGATAGATGAGAAAGAATCCCTTGTGAACTATATTTTCAACTATCATTAATGTAATACAGATATTGGGAGGAACATATCGAAGGTAGAGAGTTTACAACGGGAATTTCAAAATTTCCAAATTTCCTCACTTCAAAATCCATTTAAAAACTTTTTTGTCATAGTCATTCAATTCCAGCTGTTTTACATTCATGAAATCAAGCCGGTAAACAGGTGATTGTAGAACAAATAAACGATTCTCATTACAGCATACTGTACTGTAATAAAATCATCTGTTTTCTTTACAGTCGAGTATGTTTCCTAGTTCCGAATTTGGAACAGCAAAACTGGTACGAAAACCGCCTTTTAGCGCTCCAGGTGGAAATTTTGTCAACTACAGTCAAGAAATTCTTGATTCAAAACTTGTAAACTAGGTTATGTTTATAGAATGCATGTAGTAATGGCAGCACAAGCAGGTAATGTTTTCTGTTTTTCAATTATTCTTCTCTGGATTATTATGACAAAAAATAGTGTAAGTTACTTGGACGTGAATGTCTTTTGCGCAGTGCTCGAATGAAATTCTAGTCTCGGCTAACGCCTCGACTAGAAACATCATTCTCCCCTGCAAAAGGGCCCTTCCCGTCCTTGTGACTTAAGATACTATTATCTAGATGCACAGTTTTCCAATGATTATTGTTGTTCACCTGAGAGTACCCTTCTAAAAGCCGGAAGTGTCTACTAGAATCCTATATCTTCTCCAATTAAAGGTTTAAGTACATTATTATTATTTCTCTTTGATTCTTCCTTCCAGGTTTATAATTTTATTTTTATTATCATTCATTTAACTTGAGATCTTGAATAATAAGAAAAATGGTATGAAAATATTGTTTACTCCTAGGCGGAGAGAGAGTGGTCTACTCCACCACTCTAACTTGTTTTCCAATCCTTGAAAGGAAATGAGAAGGGATGGGGTTCAACTCTTACTAAACGCTTCGGAACCTTCAATAATGAAGAGGTATGGGTCCTTCCTTAGGTATGGAGTATGGAGTTTCAGGAACCTTTTAAATTAAGGAGTTATGGGGTCCTTAGGTATGAAGGTATGAGATTTCAGGAAACATAAGATTAGAAACCTTGGAATGAGGAGGTATGGGGTCCTCCTCTTACTGAAAGTTTCAGGAACCGTGACCTGGGGGATTGAGTACTTCATGAGTTTTCAGCTCAAACTTTCGTTCCTAGTTTTAAAAGTGATTCACACTACACATCAAAAACTTAATAATTCATATCAACTGGAGATTGCCCTCAAACTCAAGGAATAAATCCCAACACTAGTATGATTGCAGGAGTGATCCGGGCTGCCTCTCACCAGCAGCACGTCAATAACGGGCCTGTCGTTGATCGCTCCTTTCACTTGACAGGCCTCGTTCCTCTTTTTCTGCCGCTCGCAGTTAATGGCTTGTTTTTGGCGGACAGGCGCCAATACACACTGACAGACACGTACTAGCAACCGGTGTGGGTGCGTGTGCTGTGTTTTGTGTTGCACCCAGGACGGGGTTGCCTTGCCTGTGACGGAATGATATGATATGGATGGAGTGTGCAATCGGACTATCTAGATGGCGGTTGCCATAGAAACGCCCCACCCAGCTCGCCTGCCCCGTACTGATAACAATCCCCCACTCCCGGGGGTTCTCTCACACACACACACACACACACACACACACACACACACACACACACACACACACACACCACACACACACACACATACACACACACACTGCTCAATGTGTACATTGGGGCACAGCAACCACCCGTTCGATGTCCTCTTCTGTCTACAACTGCTGAGATCGCAAGCCGGCGACCTGGGTTCAAATTTCCACCCGGAAAAACATGTTTTGGTTGACGATCGATTTTAAAATTCCAGGGTTTTTCGGATGAACCTTTGTATTTTTCGCATAGACCTTGTAGTAAGGGTTGATGTTAGATTTCATAGTTAATATTAATAACAAAAATTTCCATAGTCAAGGATACAACACGACCAGATGAGTTTATTCAGAATAGAGACATGTTGATTACAGAAAGCATTTAAGCTACCATTATTTACAAAGTATTAGAACAATATATTGATTATTTGCTGATATAAGAAAATATGGCCCTTACTATAGTATTTATAAATAACCTAACCTAACCTAACCTAACCTAACCTAACCTAACCTAACCTAACCTATGTGTCGGGATGCCATTATTTTTGCTTGATATGTAGGTGTTGAATATAGTTGATGATGATTACAAATTGATTTTGAGAGCCTTGTACAATCCCGATGATCAATTTTGAAAACTCTGGGTTTTCCCGAATAGACCTAGTGATATGCGTTGCTGTTCGATTTTCTAGTTTATATATATATATATATATATATATATATATATATATATATATATATATATATATATATATATATATAGGTGTTGAGTATAGTTGATTGGATATTGATTTCGAAATCCCTGTAAAATCTCTCGGTAGACGATCGATTTTGAAAGTGTTTGATTATCCCCGATTAGACCAAGTAGCATATACGTTGGAGTATGGGGTGATGTTCTTTTAAATATAAGTGTTTATTATTCATGATTGATTTTGAATCTGTGGAGTTGTTGTCGATATCTTGAAACCTCTGAATCAAATGTATTCTGTCCCTAATTAATAAATTATTCAATTAAAGTTCACAAAGACTTGGAGGGTAATAGTCTATTGAATATCATACGATCACCATTTTGATCCCACAGAGTTGCAATTGATTATCGTTTTCAACAATTATTATTGATAATTATCGAGATCTCCAATCGTCATGAGAAATGTTGCTTTTCATCCTCCATAAATAATAAATTTTATCAGACATGTCATGTGATTTGAGTATCAAGGTCTGTGAAATTCTGCGCATCTTCTCTACACATATATTTTTAACAATGTCATAAACCATTATTGACCTAGTATGTGGCATGCACTTCACCACCTAAGTATGTTCACAACACATCTATGATTTTTTATTGGGTTCACTTCCATGGAAATTTGTTCAAGAACCAAAGACCAAAGATTGAATAGATGGGGAAATTTATCGACTCACCCATTCTACGTTGTACGTTTCCTTGGAATAAAATAATCTATGTACAGGTGCGTACAGACTTTTCATGCAATACCGGTACAGCAACTCCGGATCGCGTGCAACGAACTGGCCAAGCTCCCGCCAAAAACAATGGAGCACATGGGAAGCTTGTGCTCAGATATCGATCACCGTACTTATCGAATACTTGTTTAATAAACGCACGTACTTCTGTACGCAGCTTAGTATCGATTTACCTTTGATTCAACTAATGAGTTGAGAAAGGAAATAAATAGATTTTTATAATGTGTTATATTTAATATACTCAAACTTCTTAGTTTATTATAGTTCTAAAGCATCTACAGTATATTTTAACTTATTGAATGCAACTAATGACATGGAAGTCTCATAGATAAATTTCAAATCATATAAGTTTGGAGTTCGTGATAATCTCTCGTATGCAGAGTGGTTGATGTAGGTTAAACAGATGCTGTGAATTCCGCGGTTGTAGCCCAATCCCTGGAAAGAGCACAGAGCTGCGTGGTTTGCTTGTGAATGGATTTCAAATCTCCAGTAAAACCACGTGATTCCTCGGTCCACTACTGTTTGATAACCGTCCCAAAGCCGAATCCAGATAACTGGAGCTTTAGCATTAACGTTCATGTACTTCATGTACACGTAATCTTGATTGCTCATCTTCCACCTCAGAATGGAAACGTCCTCGCATGAACGCCCTCGTACTCATTCTATCAGTTCACTTCTCAAATTGAGTGCAATTATCAAATATTCAATCCAAACATATGACAATACGTAACCGTCGACATTTTTATTGAAGTATGCATCATTAAATCACATATTGTAAATTATGTTCAATAATATAAATCCTTAATGCTTGAGGAGACTATCTTCTTTTTCCGATTCTTCGAATCATTAATTGATTTTTCAAGTAATTGATACTGTTTATATCACAATTATTGTCTCCTGGCTATATAACTGGGTAGGAGATGAAATCATGTACCAGTTTCAAACTTTTACTTCCCTACTAGTTCCAAGTTAACTATCGTTTTGAAATAATACGGTAATATAAGGTGATTGGGATGTAACTTAGAGAGAATATATTTACTATCAATGTTATGGTAGATGATAAAACATGAAATAAATAATGATCTTATTGACCGAGTGAAGTGAGGTCTAAGATTCAAGTCGACGGTTTGGCATTTCTCTTAGTGTTTAAATGTTTGACTGTCTAAATGTTTATATGTTGCGCATTCACGGCGAAACGCGGTAATAGATTTTCATCAAATTTGACAGGTATGTTCCTTTTTTAACTGCGCGTCGACGTATATACAAGGTTTTTGGAAATTTTGCATCTCAAGGATAATATAAAAGGAAAAAGGAGCCTCCTTCATACGCCAATATTAGAGTAAGAATCAGACTATAGAATTATTCATCATAAATCAGCTGACAAGTGATTACACAGATGTGTGGAGAAGCCAGTCTATTGCTGTATTTTCATAAGGTCTATAGTTTCAATCAGGTACTTGTGGATGAGAATACTGCGTGACGTCTACTGTTCACAGAACTACTAGTTATAGAAGTTATATTATAAATTGTGTTTCTATAGACCTGTGAAAATCGTTTCTCAGAACATGCCAACGTATTGGCTATTTTTCATAATCGCTGGAGATTATAACCAACTATGAATAATAGGAGGCTATCCAGAAGGGTAGGGAGGTTGGAAAGATCCCTAGAAGATCTGCAAAGCTATTGTCTGAATATCATGCAACCTGCATGAACAGATGGTGAGCTGATCCATCAATAACAAAAGGGGAAGAACTCCTAGGGGTGACTGAAGTGTGGTCCAGTTTATAAGTGGCAAACTGTTCAAAATCGTTGCGGTTAATGTCTTGTAGGTTACAGCAAATGTTGATATCAGCAATTTACTTACTTTGCGATTATTCATTAGTTTAACAATAAAAATAACAATGTATAGGTTGAATTTACAGCAACACCATCACTAATATGATTTTGTAGAATGGCAAAATGCAGAAATTATTAGAAACATTTCCGCCTCATAATTCAATTATTTTCCCATTCACTAACAGAAATTTTACTCTTTGAATGCGATTGAACAAAATAATATTGTACAATATTCATCTGTTACGTTATTCCAACCCCATTATTCCTGCCTTTATGTTAACTTGGAAGCTATCAAATCAATTTGTATAATTAATTTCGTACTATTCTGGCAATAATGATTGATGGTTGATCAATCAACTGCAGTAGAGTGTTAATAATAATAATATTAGAGTAATTGTATAGAGTAATAATATTATTCTCGTAACATCAATCTACAGTAGAACCTCACTCAACCGAAATCGGATTAACTGAAAACCCCGGTAACCGAAATACTGATTCCATTATACTGTAGGCCTCTCATTGATTTCTGTAATAAATAATAATGTATACAATATTATTCATGAGTTACTTCAGTCGTTTAATTCATACTATTTTGTAATTATTCATTCTTACATTTTTATAACTAACACTGCACTCCATAAACAATGTTCGTGAATCAATATTATTGTTGCTATACATCATAGGCTATTCTCAGCATAGAATAGTTTAACCCCAAAATTAGTTATCCGAAATAGATCTCCCCCCTTTATTCCATTCAAACTAGCTTCTACTTTAATATGAAATTGACATTTTTCGAATCATATCCAATACCATAAAACACTAGAAATTGTTAAATATTTCATATAGAGGACAACGGTCAGTTCATTTTTCAATCTGGTTAATAATTTCAACTTGTTATTTGGAAACACATCATGTGTAGTAAAAGTTGATAGTAGTACTTCGGATGCTACAACGGTCAATCATCACCCGAAATATAGGTGTATTTTTATTCATGTTGATTTGCATTGAAGATGCATTCTTTGCTTATTTGAGCTTATATCTAGGCTAGTTTCGAACTGCTATTTCAATTCCATCATCTCTGGCATGCTGTAAATCATAGCCGCTCTACTTTTCTTTAACTGATCACACTGAATAGATCACAATAGAGTCAAGATACATGTAGTTTGTAGCATTTATGGATAGTTTGTTATTTTACATTAGAAACACCATTGATTATTGATTTGTCTATACCATTCTACTGAATGACATTCTATGGACCACAACATTTCAGTGAAACATGGATGAATACATTTGTGATATTTGAGTGATGAATATTGGATGAATAATACAATTGAGTGAGTCTTCCATCATCAGTTAAAGTTCCACGTGAAGTTTATCATCAATAGGGTAACTGAGGAAATTATTTTGAACTGAACATCTTTGAATGTTATATTGTTGGTGACATTTGACAAGTGAAAGGCGAACTATTCTGAAGAGGCAGTAGCTTTGATCAAAGCACTCGAGGACAGCAAGCAAAGTTCGGAATGCCAGGCTGAAGTTACAGAGGTGTATTGTCTCTGTAATAGTTGCTTGCAACGGAGTGATGGTCGAATGAAGAAGAAGGAGAAGGTAAGTGGTGTGATCGGAAAGATAGATGGTGAGAGGGGTGAGTGAAAGATGCTTCAAAATGTAAAGAGAGAGAAGAGGTGAGGAACTAATGAGGAAGGAAAAGGATTGAGGAGGAAAGAGAGAGAGAGAGAAGGATGAAATATGTGGGAATAGATAAGAGAAAGAATGGTTTATTGATCGCCTAAGAGAGAGAGAGAGAGAGAGAGAGAGAGAGAGATTTTTTGTTTATATTCATTTATTGTGGCAGAGTTAGGACTTGAGGACCTCTCTGCTACACAACTCTGCTACAAAATTCCCATTAAATTTATCAAGAAGATGTTATTTGCTGTTTTACCAACCATTACATACATTTTCAACAAGTCACTTGAAGAAGGCATTTTCCCTGAAAACTGGAAGTTTGCTCTGGTTCGCCCTCTAAATAAAGTTCCATCACCCAATAAAGTTGAGGATTTTAGACCAATCAGTATTTTACCTGCATTGTCCAAAGTGCTAGAAAGACTCATTCATGCTCAAGTTGTAAAATTTCTAGACAACAATAGTAAGCTTCATAACTTTCAATCAGGCTTTAGAAAATTCCATTCAACTGAGACAGCTCTGCTTCGTGTCACTGATGATATAAGGTTAGCTATGGACCAAAGAAAATGCACCATCCTCACCCTATTTGATTTTTCTAAAGCATTTGATACTGTTGATCATACAGTCCTTATGAATAAGTTGGCTATTCTTGGTTTCAGTCACAACTCGTTAGTTTGGTTTAAATCCTATCTATTAGGTAGGAAACAATGTGTATCTGTCGGTGACAAAAAGTCTACTTGGAAAAACGTTATGCATGGAGTACCACAAGGTTCAATTTTAGGCCCTCTCCTCTTCACTTTGTATGCTAATGACCTTTCTTCCATTATCAAATTCTCCAGTTTCCATACTTATGCAGACAACCTTCAAATCTATTCAAGCTGTCCCATAACAAAAATTAATGAAACAGTTGGAATAATGAATCAGGATATCAATTCGATAGTGGAATGGACAAAGAAAAATGGCCTCAAGCTTAATCCTATCAAAACACAACCCATTATAATTGGATATTCTCGTCTTATAAACAATATTGACCTTGAATCGATTCACAAAATTAGTGTAGACGGTAATGACATTCCTTACTGTAGCTCAGTTAAAAATTTAGGCATCAATATGAATAATACTCTTGACTGGTCAGAACAAGTGAACAATACTTGTAAAAAGGTATTCTCAGCCATGCATGCATTGAAGAAAATGCACGATATTCTCCCTAGAAACATTAAATTATTATTGGTTCAATCTCTCATCTTCCCACATTTAATGTATTGTAATTCTGTTCTTAACGATATGCAAGTCACTCTGAATGATAAACTACAGCGGTGCCAAAATTATTGTCTACGTTTCGTCTACTCTCTCCAACGCCATGATCATATCAACCCAGCCCACATTACTAGTTCAACATTAAAGCTTCCCGATAAAGGCTTTTTCGAATAGTCAAGCTTGTTAGAGATATCTTGAAATACGGTAATCCGAACTATTTTAAAGATGATTTCAAATTTGTCTCTGAAGGTAGGAGGATAGATGCTTCACATACTAGAACCGGAGAAAGTACTTCAAGGATACCCAATCATCGAACTACTATTTTCACAAAATCCTTCTTAGTCAGTGCTTGTCGTGCATGGAATGCACTTCCTGTTTCACTTCCTGTTTCTATCAGGTCCATCGAGAGCCGAGCGAGCTTCATCCTGACTTTAAAAAAACATCTTTTGGAACAAATGACTAAAACTGTCTGGCCCTAGAACGATCACATGACATCCATCCCCACCCATCCCACAAATACAAACTTTTAAACCTGTTGTAGAATGAATTGTATATATATAAATATATATATTATATAAACTCATGTTATTTTAATTATCCACTGCTACTGCTGTATATTACTTAAAGTTGATTACCCTGATCTACTTTCAGCCTACTTCATTGTATTAATCAATAATTTGATCTTATCTACCTATATAATTATTTTACTGTATCAATTTTCTGTTTTTTTTCTCTTGAATATTTATATTAATTAAAACTTTTAAAAAATTTACATTAATAAATAAAGCCTTAGTTTAATTAATTAAATTAACGTTTTGGTAGAGAGTTAGTGGGGAGAATATTTTTAATATTCTTTCCGAACAATGGACATTGATATGTCCAAAGCTCCGCCAATTTATGTAGATGCATAACAATATAATTATCTATAGTTATTATATTACAAATCACTTTTTCATATCATATATAGTTCAATAATTATTTTCTTAGTCTATATTATGTAAATTCATATATAATATTGCTGTATTGTAAGCTATTGTATATAAGTGTATATGCCAGTATATATTGTAATCTACATAAATAAAGTACTCAATCAATCAATCAATCAATCAACCCTTGAGAGAGAGTAAGTGATTGTGGGAGAATGTATATATGAGGAAAGGGAAATATGAGAAAATTAAATTGGAGGAGAGAAGGAATAAATAGAGAGATGTGAGAAGCAATCACCAATTTTAATTAAAATCAGATCAAGTTTTATTCAATGACACTACTTACATAACAAATTTTGTTACGCTCTTAATATTAAAGGTCATTGAATCTTGATCTTAGCCAATTCTCTATTTGTTTTACATAGTTTGTAATTTCAAAATTTTAGACTTTGACAATCATATTTTCCAATTCGAATATGAATTATTATTTCTATTACTTTTCTATTACAAATCGTTCAAATGAAGTAGTGTCCATCAAGTCCATGTCTGATGTTTTGTTTGAGACCTGTACGATCGTGTATGACGTATTTAATTGAAATAAAATAATCTTTAGAATAGGGAAAAATCCTGACCTCTTCTTCTTCTCTACAAACAGCTCCTCATGTTTTTTTTCTGTAAAACTCCAATTTTACTGTACCCTGTGCGAATTCCTTTTACTACTCTTTTCCTATCCTGTACCAAATGTAAATTATGTCTCTGAAACAAATATATTTCAATCGAATCGATCATCCTTCACTCCAGAAAATGAAAAAAAAAACAGAGGGATATGAGATAAAAGTGTCAATTACAATAGGAGAAAAGAAAATTGAAATTTTGAAGAGCAATCAAAAAGTATGAAAAGATGAAAGGCAAATTTGTTTATATTGTGATTATACATTTCACAAATATGGAAATTTCTCACTTTCAAATAGTACGTTTGAATAGTACATACTCTGATATAATATCTTCATTATAATATGAAGGAGATACAGGAAAACTCCATGCGTCTGAAACGCTCCATTCCATCATTATAGAAGAAATGGGTAAAACGATGAATGAGAGGGAATGATAGAATACAAAGAGGAAAATATGAGGTGGGGAGAAAGTAGATGATGATGATGACAGAATGAAACGGAAAAGTTAGATTGATGTTGATGAAAAGGAGGGAGAAAACAAAGAAACAATAGAAATGAATTCATGAAGTTTTAAGATGAATATGAATTGCAATATGAGAGAGAAAGAGCAAACGAGAGGAAGAGATAAACAGACAAAGATGCAAAGACACAAAGAGGAAAAGAGGAAGAGTGAGAGAAAAAGAGAGTGAGTGTATGAATGAGGCACATGATAGAAATGGATAGAGGAAGTGCGAGTGTGTCTGAACTTTTGACACTCGATCCAAGTGATGATAGTTCACGGTGTTACTCCTCTCTTGATGGTAATGATGATGATGACAGTTGGAGGCTGGCTGGTGACGATTGGAGGCCCGGCAGCATAGCATACAGATAACCGTTATTTCAACTGGTTCATAAGTTAACAAGTTAACCGGTCAACTGCTTTCAGTTACATGCGAAACTGTATCTCAGGAGAGGAGAGGGAAGAGGATTGAGGAGAGAAGAGAATAGCTTACAGTTATCACATAATGTAGGCCTACACAGCCAATAGGAAAAACATTGGATAAACAGAAAAAATATTAGGCATGAAGTGTTGGAAATAAGTATTGTAAATCGTGGAAATCTAGGGTGACATGAAAACGGAATATATTGAAACTTATTAATTTCATTACAGGAAACTTTTCAGAAAAAGCAGTTTCCTCTTTCACTTGCAAATTTCAAATATGTCTACTTCCAAACTCAACTTTTCCTAACACAACAATAAGGAGAGATAATGTTATCAATCAATTGGCAATGATTATTTTATTTTTTATAATAATTCATTGTATGTTCGTGAAGAGTCTCCAAAACTCAACACTAGATAGAATTCTCTCCTCTTTTTTTAAAAAAAGGTATGGAGGACTCATAGCCACCTCTGTTATTGAAAAATATGTATCAAGGTACTCGTAGAAATTTGTAATTGATTATTTACTTGACGCTGAGAATGATTCTCACGTGAGCACTAGATGTGTTTCAAGATAAAAATATTTTCTTGTAATTTGAGTTTCTTGTTAACTAAATCCTCATTTGTGATGAGAAATGTTACAACTCATACATTTTTTCAGGTGAGTTTCGAAACGTGAGGCGCCTGTTTCAAAGTTTCAGATTCCTGGAATACAGAAAAAGAATAGATGAGATTCACTGAGAATCCATTTGTCTATAGTCATCATATTCAGCCGTTCCTATGTTAGGCTGGCAGCTAACGGTAGGACATGCATGATAAACATGCAGATACATGCACACACACATGTTCATCATGCATGTTTTATCACCAGCGAGTGGCTTCTAACATGAAATAAACAATCAATAACAATAAATGAACTACTGAGAAATTACAATTGGAAAAACAATTCTATCTCAAATAGACCAGCGGAGAAAAAAATAAACAAAAAAATCGGAGATACAAAAACCTAACTCAAATAAATTTGCTCGAAGCCTTTTTCTGTGATGACACAACAATGAATGTCGACATGTGTATCATGCATGCGCTAGTGGTCAGCCTATAAGATTCAGGTCACATATAAGATTCAGGAAGCTGCCAGAAAAGAAATTGAGAGCGATTTTCAAAGTACATATCCGAAGTTACCAGTACCAAGCTACTATAGTGAGGTCCACGTTATAATGACAGTATTTGTTCAACTTTGGTTTTGCTATCCTTGTCTATCATTCGACAAAGCCGGTGGTACTATCCTTTTCTAGGTCCACAACGATGCCAATTATGTTTTTGACAGTGTAGAATTATAATTAATCAATGCAGAGAATCGGCATCGCTATTCTCCTATCTTTATCCACTGCCATTATAAAGTGGACCTCACTATAAGTCCGCGTAACGTGTGTACACTTTGTTGTATACTTTTATATTTGTGTACTGGTTACTGGTGAGACGTTTTCTAACATGATTACTTTTATCAGTTGTTTTCACTAACTATCTAGAAACTTGCAAACGATGGCTTGTTCATTTGATTCTGTGCTCTCTTTCTCTTTGCTCTGTCCTTGTCAGTACCATGAAGTCTTTCTATTCCTTTCTCCCTACTCTCCTTGTCTTTTAGATAATACCGTTTTGCTTACGTCACTTCTACATTTTGTTGAATCCTTTTTCGTTTGGTCTGCTCGAGCATTTCTTGGAGAAGGATCGTTTACTTAACCCTTGAATTTTTGTCCTTTTTATTTAGCTTCTGCTAAAATTTGGTTCTGCCAAAGATGTAGTCGCTCAGAGCAAAGATTTTCTAACATCACAAGTTGTGATATCTATTTTTATTTTTATTTCTTTTATTTTTAGTTTTTCCATGTAGATGATTTTTCTGTAAATTGATTTAAACGAAGTAATCATGGTGGAAAATTCAGTCACCATAATTTAATTTCAGTTGTTGAATATCTGAATTTCTTTTTCAAGTTTTTTCTGAAAATGTATAATTTATTAGATCCGAAATCCGCTGTACAGGTAATGATTTGTTTCTTTAAATTACTTTATAAGTTGTTTTCTTGTTTGAAATTTTCATGTCTGTAAATTGAATTCAATTCTATCCTAGCATTCTTAAAACTATTTTTCAGATCATTAATTACCTAATCCAATGTTTGAAACATTTTCATATAAAATTCAAGCTTTAAGTTGCCTCAATTTTTT
Source organism: Nilaparvata lugens (assembly GCF_014356525.2). Lineage (NCBI taxonomy): Eukaryota > Metazoa > Arthropoda > Insecta > Hemiptera > Delphacidae > Nilaparvata > Nilaparvata lugens. The sequence goes on along the minus strand of NC_052518.1, from coordinate 85,714,607 downwards.
ATTAAATAAAATAGAAATTGATATGTATTCCTGTTCTGGCTAGTCTATTACATATAATATAATAAAGTCTGATTCATGTTGACATGTTCCTTTATAAGTAATAAAATTAAATATTTTGGAAGCTTCACTTCAATTAATTTGAATTCTTTGTCTATGAACTTTATTTTTGTTTCTCTTGACAAATTTATTAGGGTATCATGTTTCAAAAAGTACAGATTCTGTATTTTTGAACTCATCTCTTTTATAACAGCGGTTGAAAGTTTCTTTTCTTTTATTCTACAGTGGTCATTGCATCTCATTGAATATCATTGAGTCTTGTCGAATCTCGTTGAATCTCATGGTATCTAGTTGATTTTGGATTCACAACCTTTGATATGACCATGGTAAATTGTCAACAAATCCGTTCGAAAATAACTACTGAAAATGAACAAATTCATCACAAGTATAGAATACTTCAAGAGCTTCATGTGTTTTGTGCAAGATTGATTGATTGATTGAGTACTTTATTTATGTAGATTACAATATATACTGTCTTATACACTTATATACAATAGACAAAAGATAAGTGAATGTCCGATATAAAAAAGTGTAGGAGGCCTCCCACTTATAACAAGGTATTTACGAATAAAATATACATCAACATCTAATCATCAGAATTCAGCATAGTAGAAATTGTAAAATCTAATTTTCTTGTATTTTGAAATATTCTTTTCTCTTACGTTTGTATTTTGTATATTAAATTTACATCATGATTACTAACTTTATAGTTAATTCTTGAGTATACCTAACCTATCCAACGGTGACAAATAGATAATTCAGAGAGATCATATTGTTAGAGTCATCATATCCTTCTATTATAAACGCTGCTAAATTGATGTGTTTGAGGATTAAGTTGACGGAGTATTGAAGTTGATTTCATTTTATTATTTGTACTATTAATTTCAATATTCTGTTCTTCTTACTCATTCATAATCACATCTTTTCTTTTGCAATTATATGCCCCCAAAGCGTTTCACTGGATAATCATGTATGCCGAGCGTATATCCTGGAATTTTCCGTGTATCGTGTATATTGCAAGTGAAACCCGTTGCTGTTTCAACTAGTTTCTCGACTGGTAACTAGTGTAGCGTGGCGTTGACGTCAACTACATCACGGCACCTGAGCGTTGGTCGCTCGTTGCCAGGCAACGCTTGCTGCTGCACCCATTCATAGCTCTATCAGAGACATTGATTTTCTTTCTGGGCGGGCTGAAGGACCCGCGGTGGACTCGGGGGCGGTTGCTCCGAGTCTTACACTTATCATCGCTCTCTGCCGCCTCATGCACAAGCTGAGCCGGTGTCCTCACACTCCTCCAGTGTCCTCACACATTCACATGTGCGTCTATCAACAGTTGAAGTTTTGTTGTTGAGAATTTACTTCATGATGGTTGATAGTCAATGTTAGTAGTACAAGTCTTTTGAAGGCTTTCAAAGCAATCAAAATTAACGCAAATTCTTTGGAAGGCTTTCTTGATGATCTTCATCAAAAACTGTTATCATTAATGACATATTATTCAATCCGATCCAAAGACTTGCATTTATGCAAAGACTTGAGAAAACTTATGACAGCAGCTAAAGCCGTAGTATTAGTTATATTTACATGTGTAGTTACACAGTGTAGTTTACACAGTCATATTTACAGCACCGAAATAAAGTTTTGCGTTTCTATATGAGCAGGTTTTATTGATATTTTGAGATAAAATTCATTTATGGTTCAAACATTGAGTAGTCCTTGGAAATATAATTTGCGTAATGCCTTGTTTTTCGCCAAATCTGCAAGGACTGATGTACTAGGTCAACTGATAGAAGATGAGGCAGCTGTGAATTTAAAGAAATTGAGCGGTGATTAGATGGAAAGATACACAGAATCATGACTTATCAGGATTTAAATTAAAATACTTGCGTTTGATTTCGCTTTCAATCGCTTACTTAAATGTCTAATCATGATATTCTCATGGAATGTTTATTCTAATCTATACTATAAAAATGGAGAGAACTGGCATAATACACGTGTACGGGATAGAAAATTCACGAATGACACGCCTCATCACGTCTCAACTACTAAAGATAAATTTAAAATTTCGCATATAGATTCCTCATTTACCTAGGATGGTTATTAGCCTATTCTAAATTCTCCTCGATTCCAGTAGGTCAAGTTTTCAGTTTTGTCAGATTTTTAATTATACCTTTGCGGAGCACAGGTTACCTGCAAGTATTTATTTATAATATGTTAATTCATATTTACATTTATTTAATATAAAATACTATTTATTTATTATTCTAGAATATTCACATAACATTAAAATTATGGAGTAATACGCTTTCGTATTGAGAAAGATCATTCTTGTTTGGTACAAAAAGTTGAAAAGACTTAACTTACAGCACTCGAAAAAAAAGTGCAATTTCCGTTATTAATTTTTAAAAATGTCATTCTAGATGATGTTTGATTGGAACTCATCCAATACTGCATATCATAGGCCTGAATAAAATAAATACCTGACAACGTAAACAGTGTAACAGTTTTGTGTAGTACCGAATCCATGAAACTTACGTATTTATATGAAGGGGCTGCGTAGGCAACCCGCTTCGTTAACAATGCTATTTTAATATTACATAATCAAGCTTCTAATAAATTAAATGATTTGTACAAATAATAAAATAGTATTCCAGTATCATAATATCATTTGATTAATGTGTGATAAATTATTAATATTTCTATAGGATTTATAGTACTGTGAAATTGTTATACGAATACAACTATGTACAACCTAAAATTCAACATTTCAGTTAATTTTTTTATTTCAGAGGGGGGACTCCAAATATTCCAATGACTCTTTAAATTGAGTTCATATGTAATATATGATGAGATAAGTAAGTGAGTAATCAGTACAAGTTATGTAAAATTCGTTTTAATGAAATAGATGACCAGTGACTAATGTGACTAATGTGACTAATCACAACGATAATCAGACAAACTGTCAACAATTTCTGTCTACGAAGGGGCAGCTTAGGCAACCTGCGACATCCTATTCAACAATATTATTCTGATATAATATTGCGTGAAAAAGTAATTGGAATGAGTAAAAGTAATATTAATTGGAGAAAAAGTAATATTAAGAAGACGGTTAGCTCTGAAGTTATTTTATCGCTCACATACTGTATAATATACATCATAATTCTACTTTCTTGTTTAGGGCTACTTCCATGTACATGGAAGTCTAAAATCGAACAAACTATCCTTTACACTTATTTAATACTAGTAGGTAACCTTTGCTCCGCAAGGGTTCATTTAAAAACTCTACAAACTAAGAACTTGACCTACTAAAAGTTTGTAAAATTTAAAATAAGCCTATAACCATCCTCGGTAAATAAGAATCTATGTGTAGAATTTCAAACTGATCAGTACAGTTGTTCAGACGTGATGATGCGTCATTCGTGAATTTCCTATCCCGTAAGTGTAAGCCAATTCTTTCCTTTAGATCCTCTATATTATAGATTTTTACACAACAAGTTCTGAATTGTCAAATCATTTTCAAGTGTGAATGAACGAAAAAAATGGTTCATTTTGTTCATGCACACTTCAAAAACTTTAAAATAACTTGAAAATTCAACAAGTTTGAAAAAAAAAATGTAAAGGATACTCCCTGAATTTATATTAATGTCGATATAATGATTTATGTACAGAGTTTAGTAAAGCGTGAATAATAGACTCCGTGAACAGGATGTTTCTCATAATACGAGCCTGAGTAAGTAGACTACATGTTTAATCATTTGGAAGGAATCTAGGCTTTACAATTTAAATAAAGGATGAATATTATGATTCCTGTTGATTCATTCAATATAGAGATGACAGCGTCCGTAATAATTTAGTTATTGGTTTGAAATTATCAGTTGTGTATATTAATAAAGTTGAGTAAAAATTGCATGAATACAACGTATCACTGTAAAATAGCTATACAGACTGTATGGTTCCTCTATGGCTGAACATACTGTAAATAGTTCACAATAGAACTAATAATTTTATAAGTCTTGTACATGAGTTATTCTAATATGTATTTAACTTGTTGTTCTGATATATTCATCTTCTATGATGTGGATGTTGGGAGATCTAAAAGGTACTAACATTTTCTCAAATTTTGAAATTTTTCATCATAGGATATAAATTAAGCATGCGCTGATAGTAAGTGAGACAAAGAGCGATATAATCGAATAAACTATTCTTGATTTTTTCAGCGAAGCATGTTTTGGATGATGACTAGGAACGGAAATCAGGAACCTATCCTATTGAATTGTTCAAAGATTCTGCTTGTTCTCTAAAAGCCTGCTTCGCTTGGAAGGATCCTGTAGATAGTTTTTTCTATTGATATCGTCCATACCGTCGCATAAAATATTCTATCAAATTAGTCATCTGAGTCACGCTGCTAGTCGATGGTGGTGTTTTCAATCAAGAAAGTTTCTCTGAGGAAATCAGAGAACAGTCAATGCAGAAGCGATCTTAGAAAAGTGAGGATCTTCTTGTAATCATAATCATTTCTCGGTTTTCACCAGTCGGGAAAACGGAGTCTCACCCTTCATTTATGTATGGCCGTTGTTATTTTATTCATGAACTGTAAAGTCGCGTACGCTATGGGCATACTAAGTAACCACTCTCCAAGGACAGGCCTAATGACTCCTCATTTCTTCCCATCATCCTCTAGGTTTTCTGCAACCGTGTATTTTCTTTTCATTAGCAAACAATACGGAAGGAGCGTAAAATATACAGAGCCGACTCCAGAGTTTTCCTTTTTGGAATTGGTCCCCCTTTTTCAAGATAGATATTAGACGCTACTGTCCTCTCCTCACACTTAAAATCAACATTTTATTCAGTATTCTCAGCATTATTACCCTCTTCATATTGGAAACCCTATTCTGAGGAACGGTATGATACTTACATGGAGCTTGAGGACTATTAATATGAATATCACCTTGTTTTAGAGAATAGAATTCAAGAAAACCAAAATTTTGGGAATGTCAGAATAATATGATTGGAGAGGCAGAAGATTGGCGTGACTGGAGCTAATCTACTGAACTATTCCTAAATTATGAAAGGAGATGATGATGCTGACTTTAAATCGAATTCCAATTCATCTATTCCCTTCCTGTAACATATAACATGTAACAATACAACAAAAAAGCACAACCAACAAATGAAGAAAATTAACCTGCATGTGCCCAAGACTCTGATGTCATATGTGTGATTTCCATTATAGTTATAATAATGACATTTCTGAAATTATTCAAACTTAAACCCTCATTCTACTCCGAATATTTTAAATTATACTTCTTTCTTGTATGTGTTCTCAATCTTAAATATCAAATTCAAATTACATTTTATAATATTAATAATGGTTGATTATAATATTCTTATACGTTATAATGGGAGTCACTTTTTACAAACATTTTTTACAAGTAGATGATTCCTTTTCCCTTAGAGAATAATAAGAACTACTCTAGTATTTTGTTCCAGAAAATATAACATACATTCAGATAAAAGGTGGATGATGTATGTATCAAATACAGTTTAATTCCTGAACACTCATTCTCGATATACGTATATACTTACAATAATTATATACTGTAATACGTACATACTTACAAAACTAACAATATTTACATACTGAAACATATTGCTCACAGATCGAACTTCTAACCTTATTCCCTTCTTTTCATCAACTGTCTACTCATTTCGAATATTATGGCATCGTAAGATCGCTGCCTGGGTCAAGGCGTATAGCGGTCCTATAATTTGGATTGAGATTATTTTCCGTGGACAGTAATCAATTTCGCAAATATGAGATTAGATTTTGTGGCGAAACAGTAGAGGGGATGGAGAAACAACGAAATTATAGGAAAGAATGAAGGAAAATGAGAAAAAGATTGAGGGGAAGAAGAGAGAGTGGAAGAAGAGAGAGTGGAAGTGAGAAAGGAGAAAGATTTGGGGAAGAGAGATTCAAAGGAAAGACAGATTGATTGATTGATTGATTGATTGAGTACTTTATTTATGTAGATTACAATATATACTGGCTTATACACTTATATACAATAGCTTACAATACAGCAAAATTATAGATGAATTTACATAATATAGACTAAGAAAATAATTATTGAACTGTATATGAAAAAGCAGTTTGTAATATAATAACTATAGATAATAATCATATTGTTATGCATCTACATAAATTGGCGGAGCTTTGGACATATCAATGTCCATTCTTCGGAAAGAATATTAAAAATATCCTCCCCACTAACTCTCTACCAAAACGTTAATTTCGTTATTTAAACTAAGGATTTATTTATTAATGGAAATATTGTAAAAGTTTTAATCAATATGAATATTAAAGAGAAAAAAAAAACAGAAAATTGATAGAGTAAAATAATTATATAGGTAGATAAGATCAAATAATTGATTAATAAAATGAAGTAGGCTGAAAGTAGATCAGGGTTATCAACTTTCAGTAATATACAGCATTATGCAGTGGATAATTGAAATAACATGAGTTTATATAATATATATATACAATTCGTTCTATAACATGGTTTAAGGTTTGTATTTGTGGGATGGGTGGGGGATGGATGTCATGTGATCGTTCTAAGGCCGGACAGTTTCAGTCATTTGTTCCAAAAGATGTTTTTTTAAAGTTAGGATGAAGCTCGCTCGGCTCTCGATGGACCTGATAGAAACAGGAAGTGCATTCCATGCACGACAGGCACTGACTAAGAAGGATTTTGTGAAAATAGTAGTTCGATGATTGGGTATCCTTAAAGTACTTTCTCCGGTTCTAGTATGTGAAGCATCTATCCTCCTACCTTCAGAGACAAATTTGAAATCATCTTTAAAATAGTTCGGATTACCGTATATCAAGATATCTCTAACAAGCTTGACTATTCGAAAAAGCCTCTGATCGGGAAGCTTTAATGTTGAACTAGCAATGTGGGCTGGGGTGATATGATCATGGCGTTGGAGAGAGTAGACGAAACGTAGACAATAATTTTGGCAACGCTGTAGTTTATCATTCAGAGTGACTTGCATATCGTTAAGAACAGAATTACAATACATTAAATGTGGGAAGATGAGAGATTGAACCAATAATAATTTAATGTTTCTAGGGAGGATATCGTGCATTTTCTTCAATGCATGCATGGCTGAGAATACCTTTTTACAAGTTTTGTTCACTTGTTCTGACCAGTCAAGAGTATTATTCATAATAATGCCTAAATTTTTAACTGAGCTACAGTAAGGAATGTCATTACCGTCTACACTAATTTTGTGAATCGATTCAAGGTCAATATTGTTTATAAGACGAGAATATCCAATTATAATGGGTTGTGTTTTGATGGGATTAAGCTTAAGGCCATTTTTCTTTGTCCATTCCACTATCGAATTGATATCCTGATTCATTATTCCAACTGTTTCATTAATTTTTGTTATGGGACAGCTTAAATAGATTTGAAGGTCGTCTGCATAAGTATGGAAACTGGAGAATTTGATAATGGAAGAAAGGTCATTAGCATACAAAGTGAAGAGGAGAGGGCCTAAAATTGAACCTTGTGGTACTCCATGCATAACGTTTTTCCAAGTTGACTTTTTGTCACCGACAGATACACATTGTTTCCTACCTAATAGATAGGATTTAAACCAAACTAACGAGTTGTGACTGAAACCAAGAATAGCCAACTTATTCAGAAGGACTGTATGATCAACAGTATCGAATGCTTTAGAAAAATCAAATAGGGTGAGGATGGTGCATTTTCTTTGGTCCATAGCTAACCTTATATCATCAGTGACACGAAGCAGAGCTGTCTCAGTTGAATGGAATTTTCTAAAGCCTGATTGAAAGTTATGAAGCTTACTATTGTTGTCTAGAAATTTTACAACTTGAGCATGAATGAGTCTTTCTAGCACTTTGGACAATGCAGGTAAAATACTGATTGGTCTAAAATCCTCAACTTTATTGGACGATGGAACTTTATTTAGAGGGCGAACCAGAGCAAACTTCCAGTTTTCAGGGAAAATGCCTTCTTCAAGTGACTTGTTGAAAATGTATGTAATGGTTGGTAAAACAGCAAATAACATCTTCTTGATAAATTTAATAGGAATTTTGTCTACACCCGTAGCATTACTATGAATACGTTGAATTGCTCTGAAAGTGTCTTCTTCTGAGATTGGATGGAAATGAAATTGATCAGTGATTGGTAAATCTAAGTTTGTAACCTGCTCTTCAAGATCATCTATATGATTAGCAATGACAACTTCGTCGCGTTGGTTAGAGTGTGAAACGAAATGGTCATTTATATTATTCAATGGTAATTCAATATGTGGATTCGATTTCTCTTTGCCAAGCCCGAATTCTTTTATTCCCTGCCAAAGTGATTTAGAGTCTTGTCTATTGTTTGTCATGAATGAATTCAAGTACCTAATCTTTGAGTTCCGTAATTCCTGTTTAACCCTATTTCTAAGGCTCCTATACTCTATCAAACTGTCCAAGTCAAATGTCTTTTTAAATTTTCTATGTGCTTTGTCTCTACGTCCCATCATCTTAAGTATGTCTTCAGTCATCCACGGTACTCGTCGTTTTCTATTAATCCTCCTTGTCACATAAGGTGCATGTTTGTCATACAAAGTCAAAGTCCAATTCTCGAAAGTCTTGACCATGTCATCAACTGAGGGTAATGCTTCAATTTGATGCCATGGAGTCTGAGCCACATCAGTCAGGAAGGCGGCTTCATCAAGTTTTTGAAGTCTCTATAAGTGATAATTTTCTGTTCTGGCTTGGGTATCTTATGGGAAAGTACACAGTAGATCAAATCATGTCTAGAAATAGCTGGGACTGAGATTTGGCCTGCTTGAACAACCTCATTGGGATCACTAACAATGAGAAGGTCAATGAGTGTGTCTGATTCATTAGTATGATGAGTTGGATCGAGAGGTAAAATAGTCATGTTTAGGCATTGGAAAATTGTAGTCAGTTGAAAGTAGTCAAAGTTACGATTTGTCATGTTCAAGTCGGTGTTCATATCCCCCATAACTAGTATACGGTTATAACAAGGCATAAGAGAAAGCAAGGCACTTTCGAAATCTGTGAAATGACCTATTTTTGGTGGGCGATAACAGATACCAACGAGTAATTTATCAGTACTAGATAAGGATAATTCAAGTAGCATAAACTCTGGTCTGGAACAATACTCTTGTTTAGATGTGATTAAAACTTTTGTTTTGATACCTTCTTTCACATAAATTGCTACACCCCCACAAGCTTTATTTAATCTATCATTCCGGAAAAGATTATATCCAGGCAATGCAACAAAATTTGATGAAATACTAGGCTTCAAAAATGATTCGGAAATTCCGATTATATTGAAGTCCTGAAAACGGAAGATTGCTCTGAGTTCATCAATGTGGCAACTGAGGGATTGTACGTTAAGGTGAGCAGCCTTGAAAAGTTTTTTGAAAGAGTGGAGCTTATTTGCTAGAAACATACCTGCGTCATTATTACTATTATTGAAATAATCATACCTACTTGAGGGCGAGCGAGCTGACGTGTCAGTGAGAGGCATCATGGAAGCAGCAGACCAATCGTGAACCGACCTCAGAACAACACATGACGGGGAAAATGGGGATGAAACTGATAAAACTTAACCTAAATGAAAAAGTCTCTTGATTCGAGTGCATTCAGCATGCCTTGACAGTTCGGCTCCCTTCACTATTTAAAGCACTAGTTCAAAACAAAATTCACTAAACACAATAAGATGTAGATGTGTGGAGTTCCGGTGATGAATAATCCTAATGGTGAATAAGACGAAGATTGAGGAAGAGCTGGTAGTGGGAGATCTGGTCCAAGTGGAGATAGAGCGAGTAGGTATCCAGTAGTGGAAGAATCGGGTCCAAGTGGAGGTAAGCGAGAAGGAATCCAGTAGTGGAAGATCGAGTCCAAGTGGAGACAGAGAGAGATGGAATCCAGTGGTGGAAAATCGAGTCCAAGTGGAGATAGAGAGAGATGGAATCCAGTAGTGGAAGATCGTGTTCATGGTGGAGATAGAGCGAAATGGGATCCAGTAAAAACTGAAAAAGAGAAGAAAAAGCCAGCAGAAAAACGAAAAATCTTTGAAGAAAGTTATCAATTGAGAAAAGATACATAATACAACTCGCACCTTGGGAGGAAGACTGCTCCAACTCGAAAATTGTCAATTTTGATCTTGTGTATTTTAGTTGGTTTCTATGCACTTTATTCGGTGGAAGACTGTTCCAAGTCAAAACTCGTTCCAATTATTCTATAATACATCACAGAATGTTCAGTATTCCTATTTTGAACACCAATGCAATCATTTACAGGAAGACTAAGCCATATTATGAATGAAAACATAAATACAGGCCACTTTTAAGAAGTAATAAGTGAACTAAAACAGTTGGAATCAGAGAAATTGAGCAGAAAATTCTAAGAGCAGAAAATCAAGTTTGAATACCTATGAAAATTTTAAAACTGCTCTCCTGAATAAACGACTTTTTTGAGTCGGAACAGTCTTCCTCCCGAGGCGCGAAATGATAATGAATAATATCCCAATAAAATTGAAGAGGAATAGTATGATTCAATGTGGGAAAGAATCGAATATTATATGGATAAATATATGGATATTATAATATAATATATGGATACTAGTAGAAGGTAATCAGATAGAAAGAGAAAAGGTAGGAAGATAAATAGATATAGAAAGAGAAATAAACATTTGAACATGCTGGATAGCTAGTGAAAAAATCACAGGGAAAATAATGATAACAATGGGGAAGAAAAGAAGAGAAAGAAGGAATGTGCACAAATTGAGAAGAACTTATGAAACTGAACTATAGAATAAGAAATAGAACATCGTATTGTGATCTTGAATTAATCAAGGAGAGAAGAAGAAGAAGAAAAGAAGAAGAAAAGAAAAAGAAAGAGAAGAAGAAGAAGAAGAAGAAGAAGAAGACGAAGAAGAAGAAGACGAAGAAGAAGAAGAAGAAGAATAGAAAAGAATAATAATCATCATCGCAAACAACAATATTCAAGTAATCATTATAAATATAAGATCAAGAAGAGAAATTAGAAAGAAAAATAAGAAGTAGAGGAGACGATGGAGAAAGTTCTAGATTATTTTAGATGAGTTTTAAATAGGATTGAACGGTGAAGTGTGAAAAATATTATATAGTATTAGAAGTATAATTAACTATTGGGAGTTGCAATAACAATAAAAGTAGTAAATTGAGAACTGTAATATTTTAGTGATGAATGTCTAAGATAACATTAAATGAAACACAGCCCCTATATAAGCATATGAACAGACTACCCACCCCTCCGTTCTATCAATAATTCTTCACACATTTGCTTTTATTGCTCGAGCTGTGGCAACAGTAGGAGATATCATTATGTACACCTAATATAGAAGAGATTACTATCTTTACCTATAGATTACATCCATATCTATAACGTATGTTAATCATCCAATTTATTTGAAATTCAGCTTTTCGAAAATTATTAATTATGGAAATAATTTTGGTAAGAGATGTAGTAATTATTAGTAAGAATAGAGATAATGATTCTCTAAGTACCCTCTGGATTATAGTAGTTGATGCATTGAACGTAGTTTTGGGAATTAATATCAAGATAAATTATTAATCAGTATTAAGAAATGTGGATCTCCTTAGTTTGAAATAATTGCCTCATACATTATACATTGCCTCATATCATAAATAGCAGTGGAAAGATTCATTTATAGAACAGAAAGCCAGCTCATGAAAAATGCCAAGGTATTGTGAAATGCTATTGCAAGGTGCTATTGTGAAATGTTTTAATACGAATTTCCTATTTTTGTAGTGAAGGACACCTTAGTAATCGAATCCTGAAATGATTTAATTTACCTTTATTTTTTGAAGGTCGGTCATCCTCTCGACTGTGTGGACCCTCTTGGATCCTCCCTCGCCGATAGAGATCTTGATCCTCCCGTCCGATGACCAGACATTCCTATGCCCATGACGGTCGGCCGCAGCGTTGAGGATCTTGAGGCGCTCCGCAGTCAGATCCTCGCGAATGGTGACGCCGGAACCCTTCAGCTTCCTCTTAGCGTCGAAGATCATCTTCCTGGTCCGGTAGCTGCAGAGTCGAACTATGATGGGTCGGTCCTTGGGTTTAGCTTGCCCTTGTTGAGGTGGTTGACGCCTTCCAACGCGATGCGAGCGGTTGACATCCGCCAAAGTCACGGGCACGTTCAGCTTTTGTTAAAGACATCGAGCGCCAGCAGGTCCGTGTCTTCTTTGTCACTCTCCGGGATCCCAAAAATACGTATAGAATGTCGGCGCCCATATTGCTCGAGGTCGTCGACCTTCAGGTGACAAGACACCTCCAGCTCACGAATTCTATCGTGCAGCTGTTTGTTCTCCTCCTTCAATGCCTGAAGTTCCTCGAAAATAGATTTCACAGCCATTGATACAGCACTGTGGACAGACTCTTCGATTTGCTGTCGAATAATGAGGAGGGTCTCTTCGGACAATGCTCCAGAAATAGCTGGCTTCGGAGCATTGACCTCATTCTTCGGTGTGCCTCTATTCGGTCGAACCATCGTGTACCGTTAGGTGGATTTACACTTTTATAGGCGAGAAGGTGAACTGAAGATTTAAAAATGTTTTTTCAAGATAAATAAAAAGAGTGTGAGTTAATCAAAAATATAATTTCACTATTGAATTAAGCTCGAGAAACTGAATAACTAGATGTATAATTTGAAGTGAATTGAACTGTATAACCCTACGAAATATCTGTTAGAAGACGGAGCCGAACTGACACACGTTTACTCACTCGACATAACCTGTTGAGAAAGAGGTCTAGAAAGTCTAGACAGTCTAGAAAGTCGCACGACAGAGGGAGAGAGAGGAAGACTGAGAGGAAGAATGAGAGGAAGAGAGGGTGAGAGAGGGAATGAGAGGGAAAGCGATACAAGTAGTGTGTGTGTGAGCGAGAGAGAGAGTGTTTGACAGCCATGCGCACTCGTGACAGCAGGACACGCGGAACAGTCTAGAAAGTCGCACGACTAAAATCGAAACTGACCTTCCTTGTTTGAATTCATCAACAAAACAACGTAAAACCAGTAACGAATTCGTTATATTAATTCAAATTAGACGACGTTGAATGAAGGTGTTTCTCAAAACACTAGTCTGAACCAACGACAGATGTCATTCTCTACAAAATATATGATGCCATTAAAAATGAATAATATAATTATATCATATAAACAAAGTTGAGGATGTCATTTTTTGCGTAAATGATTCATTCTCATCAGGATTTTATTAGTGTTAGTTGGTTAACAGGTGTTGAAATGTTATGAGACAATTTTCTGATTTATGGAGTGTGATTTGCAGGATGAATTAATTAATCTTTCTTCTAAAAGTTAGAATTCTCCTACATCATGCTTCATCTTATAATTATATCCGATTTACTATGTTATCTTGTTTTTCCTTCATAGTGTAAATCATCACTTTGAACTTCATAGCCAGCATATTATTCATGTCTTGGTCTGAAGTTATCAAACCTGTTATCAATAATATTGCAGTATAAATTGCATATGCTTTTGTTTCATAAAGTTGGAATTTCCATCAAACAATAGATCATTCTATCATATATTCAAAGCTTTACAACTACTTGACATAAAGTCAATCTTGGACTAAGAGTAGGAAATTGATTTTTGTTCCTATGTTTTGATCTAAAATTTACTGTCATCTCCTAGCGTTCCCTAGTGGTTTTTCTGAGTTTTCTTACATTTTTCAAGAACTAATGAAGAAAAAATGTTCAAATTTCGTACAGAGGTTCAGGTAGGATCTAGACTTCAAATTAAGGCCAAATATATGCCCAATATGCGTTTTCACAGTTCTTACATCTCCATTTTTATCGCGTTTTCTCCAATTTTTCAAGAAGTGATTGAGTTAAAATGTTCAAAATTTTGTTCAGCAGAGGTGTACAATATTGTTTAAGGTATTGTTGTCAAATGACTTTGAAATTACATCAAAATATATACGCCCATAGTCTCCATTTTTCAGTTTTCTCAAGAGCAAATGAACAAAAAATGTACAAATCTGGAACATAATTTCTGCTAGGTTCCAGAAATTTTGTGATAGAAGGGCTTCAAAATTTACCCAAAGATGGGACTAAAAACGACGTTCTCCATCGTTTTCCTGCGTGGTCTCAGTCAACTAGTTATTGAATCGATCCTAAAAAAGTTGCATTTGACGGAAGGAAGGAAGCTCAGATGAAGAATGCAGGTGAGCGAAGTAAGTCTGCTGGGCTTATCCCTAGATGATCCAGCCGGGGGTTGAGGAGGCGAAGCCCCCTGGCTAGACGGATAAGGCGAGTGAAGAGAGTATGATATCATATTGATTCATACAAATACTAATATTTTTTTAATTACCCATATTGAAAAAAGTTGTCAATAATAGTAGTCAATCACCCAGGAAGCAATGAATGAAAGACTGGATAATGAGGGAAATCCACCTTGCCAAAATATTGTATGTTGTCCATCCAAGTGAAATCCAATTGCGTTGCTCTACAAGGATGCGGATTTTGGCTTTGTCTGTGGACAAGCGGAGAATACATTTCCATGACAATGTGCAGTCACAGACAATAAGATAAAGACAAGCCGGTGGAACAGCGTTGGTGTCGAAGATAGCACACAGTACGACCGACTTCTAGGGGCTGCTCAGCTGAAACGACTGAAAGTGAAGGTTGATTGACAGTGGATAGGTTGTGAATGGCAAAGAACGGATTAATCCCCTCAAAGGCGAATATTGTGTGCTCTGAGGCTGGATTCGCATGAGTGAGTGAGTGGAATTTTCCATGTGGGGGGTCCCCGGTTCAGGGTGCCTATCTTCACATCAACCCAGAACAGGTGTCACCGGATGGCTTCTGACATCAACCCGACAAAGCCATAACTTGCTTCTGTCCCGTACCTGTCATTATTTCCTCTTATCTATGATAATATATTTTTGGGTCACTTCGAAAACAGTTCCCTACGTTCTGCGGTCTCAGGGTCCAAACACCTTATTTGAATCACAATAAAATTTATTTGTCATATTTCTGATCCTTTCTCCGCTCTCACTTTCGCGTCGCCTTTTTCCAGGTTTCCTAGAAGACGGTTCTCACATTCAATCTATTCAATTTGGTCTTCAATCTATCAGCTGGAGGGCCATTTTTCTTCATCAGAGCTCCTTGAACTTTATTATTTATTTTTGTTCATAATTGAGAATACTAAATTCCTCTTAAAATAAAATTCCAATTAAATATAGTAGATAATAATCATTGGAAGATTTGGGATTTTAACAGTGAATTTTGAATTTTTATTGATGTAGATTTCCTCTGAAATCAATATAACACATGAAAAAAATCCAAAGCAGTAACTAAATTTATGTGATGAAGTATGACGGATGCCAAGATGAATAGTCATACATAGTTTCTCAAAAGAATAGAGTCATAGACACCTCTAATGCAAGGTTATCAATTATTATTCATTATGAATTATTGTATAAATTATCTTATAGTCAATATTATAACAAGAAATGAAAAGTACATTTCGTTAGTGAGTCTTTGTGTAAGTGAGACATAAAAGCTAACATGGGAAGACAGAGAATGCACTCTATCATAGCCACCTCTAATACAAGGCCCTGGCCTACGATATTGCAACGTCGCAGTGTAGACCTAGAATCTGATACATGATTGGTAAAAAAGATCAGCTGGTATTATTTAAATCTTTTTCACCAATCATGTTTAGATTCTAGGCCTACACTGCGACGTTGCAATATCGTAGGCCAGGGCCTTGTATTAGAGGTGGCTATGATAGAGTGCATTCTCTGTCTTCCCATGTTAGCTTTTATGTCTCACTTACACAAAGCCTCACTTACGAAATGTACTTCTCATTTCTTGTTATAATATTGACTATAAGATAATTTATACAATAATTCATAATAAATTATAATTGATAGTTTCTGATCTCGACTAAATTAATATAAACTGTGAACTTGAATATTTCAAAGTTTATCTTTTTTTTTTTGAATAGCTTGTTTGTAAGAGTACGTCTAATCAATATTTTGGGTCACTATTATGTTATGTTCCACTGCTTTATTCGCCTCCGTGCCCACATTAATTTTATCCTTTCTCAGCTGTTCGATGTTGTGGGGTTCCTTCTTTCCTCCTCCTACCCGAAGATCATGCTCTGCATTTTTCGCCGGAAGATTTCTCTATTTTGAATGTTCACCGCAGTGATACCAGCATTCTCACAATCCTTCAGCGTCTGCCCAAACCAACCTAATTTCAAGTTTCATTATATTATCATTATAATAATTATGAACTATTATTTTCAAAATAAGTAAGACTCTGAAAATACCCGTTATCACAGAGGAATGTTGGTAAATTCATTTAATCGAGATTCTTGTTATTATAAAGTGGACTTTAACGTAAAAGTGATGAAAAATCCATTGAGCTTGCTTCAAGTGCTCTATACGTAATAGGGGAATCGCTAAAATTTTCTTCAACTTGTAGTTTTCAGTAATTATAATTTAGTATTTTGATTATAGTTAAAATACGTAATTTTTAGAACATTTCATATTACTCAAGATTACTTATCAATCAAGATATCTTATCACGTTAGATATTTAAGTAAATCGATTGTAAATACTGTATAACATTCAAATGTGTCTTGAACAACTCACAACATTTGTCATAACTCTCAACAATATCCAAACATTGTGCCAATGCTCCCCATAAAATTTCTACTGTCGTATAATATAATAAATATAATATTAAATACTTCGAATTCGACTTCAACAATTCTACTGAATTTCAATGTTCATATACACTTTGACATTAAAATATGCCTTAAACAATCCACAACATTTCTCAGAAATCTTAACAATATTGAAACATTACCTTAAAATCCCTCAAAATTTCAATTGTTGTAAAATTATGAAATTCGAATGTGACTTTAACACTCCACAATATTTCTCCGAATTTTAACTATATTCCAACATTTGCTCATTTTCTCAAACAAAACTTAGAATTTCATCTGTTGACCCCAGTGTTTCGATAGAATAAATCCTTCTTGACCCTCTTTGCTTTGGAAAGAGCAACAGAAGCCTATAAGCCTCATGCTGATCGTCTCCCTCGTAGGAATTAGCCTGCAACAATCCAGTTCAGCCCATTTTCAGCACTAAAGGGTTCACATAAAAATGACCCAAGGCCTGTGCCTGTCACTAGCAGATCTGTTGCTGTATCGAGGGGAAGACTGAGTGAGACTCCCCGCTGTGTTACATGTGTTCCTGTGTTTTGTTGTCGTAGTCCACTGCTTTCATATTCGTTCTTTCTTTCGATCCTAGACTCCGTTTATTCACGCACTCACATACTCGGTTTCCGATCTCCATCGTTTTCCCATTTTCAATTTCCTCATGTTTCCCGTACCTGGCGCCAACTTTCCTTTCAGTTTTTCCAAGACTATAGAGCTAGGCTACTTCACTTCTATTTCTACTCCACTGAAAAATATTTTCATACTGTTATCACATACTTGATGTACTGCATAATTTTCAATATATATACAACTGTAAATAGAAATAAATATCTCAGTACCCTTTTTTGAATTATTTTATAACAACATGTTTCAAAATTCATGCCATTTTCAAGTGATATGAAGTAAATAAATAAATACTGCTCGAAGATTCTTATTTTGATCATATGTTAGTGTATTCATATGATTATATGGACTAGTACTGAAAAGGGTACTGAGATTTTCACTTCTATTTATATTACAAATAGCCCTAAACAGAGAAGAGATATACTACTGTATAAGTAGACATATAAACTGTAAACTACCATTATTATATTGCACAGGATTGGACGGAAAAGTATGATATTTTTAGAATAACGGAAACAAATTAATACATTTTCCAGCCGATCTCAACTTTTGTTCTCTCAATGTATACAAAGTTTATGGCACCAAATAAATGAATAATATTTTCTATTGCAGATGAAGCTCATAAGTTTCTCGCTTGTGCGTGAGTAATGGAGTGAGATGATCAAACATTCATTCTTCTGAACCCTCAACCTGGCAGATTTAGCAGACTGAAGGCTGTGTCCTCTTGGCTAACCTGGACGGAGAACAAATAGGAACAAACATCAATCATGACTGTTGGAATATATGAATATCCTTATCCATATAGTACTTGTATTTTTGAGTATCACTCTTAATCTTTGGTTATAGACATAGCCAACCTTTAATATCTAGTATATCAATAAAAAACTTCCAAACTTCAATATTCTAAATATAAAATAGGTTGTAATATTCAAATTTTGAAGCCTTCAGCATTTTAAATGAAGGACAACCTTCTCTATTTGGGTTCCTGGTCCAGGATGAATGACAATTCAGGATATATGGGCTCAGTCAATTGACCAGCCCAAATTGAGAGCCTATGAAAAGCCAGTGGAGAGTCCCAAATTGCATGAAATACATTGCTTGATGCAACTAAAAGTTGATTCTAGGTCTACGTTTACATTTTTGGCAACTCGTATTGGTCAGATGTTATCTTAAACTACATTATCGCCTTCTCCTCTTGAATTGATCATGATAAGGTCACTCAATGAGTTATAAGAATCAGATGGCCTTTTTTCTGAGCGTTAGAAATTGTAATTCGTATTCGCATTTTTAAAATTTCTCGAAGCAACACATGTGAATGCCCAACAGAAAAATAAAAACCTTGATTAGAAAAATCATTGATTCTAAACAAAATATCATCTGTTGAAGGCTGCTATTTTCATCTGTAAATTCCTGTAAACATGATTATTGTGAGAAGTTGTCCATATTTCATTCGAGGGATTCAAATGAGCTATAGTTGCACTCAAGGTGCAAGTGTATTTGAAAAACCAAGTAGGCTACATCTTGTGCTCTTTGGCTGTTTCTATGTCAAGTGATAGAATATTATGTCATAAAAGTATTGACTACTTCTCACAATGATAAGAGAAATATGTAGTGAATATTTCAACTGAAATATACACAGGAGAAAGCTGATTGATAACCTACATGATACATTTGTTATCCCCTGGTATTATATCGTATTTTATTAAATTCATTTTTCCTCAACTGAAACACTTCACCATTTTTGTACACATTCACCTTATCTCCAATTTTCTTATTATTATAGATATAAGGCATCACAAATAGAAACATAATAAAGAGTGAAATGATTGAAAAATGAATAATAATAGGAGAGTCAATATGATACTATAAAATATTTGAATTATTTCAAGTACAGTAGAAAAAAATCTGGTGTGGTACACTCACACAACTTTCCTTGCTCATTGATCTAAAAGCCTCATTCTTAAAAGAGGATAATTTAGGGGAATAACATTATGCCGATTGGCGGCTAAATAATTAAAACTATGATTATACCATTGTTATTGTTTTCAAAGTACATTTTCCTTCGATTGAATTATAAAATTTAAAAATTTTAAAAGTTGACAAAACAGCTGTTCTACAAATAAAATATCGACATGTGTTCTTTTGAATAAACTGCTCTACCTACCTACCTCACGCACGAGAAGGAGGCTACAAAGTAAATTTCTCAGGGATGGGGTGTACCCCCTGTTAGTTTCACAGGGAGGAGACTCATGCCAGTTAATAGAGCTGATATATAACTATACAGGGTATGAATTTGAAAAAAATCGGTCGAGTCATTTTTGAGAAAATCGTGATAGAAATTAAACAAAATTCATTCTTCTCAGGAATACTTCGGAGCTCCTGCAATTTTCCCAGAAATGAGACTTATGTCAGTCGATAGGGCTTATAAATAGCTATCTAGGATATAAATTTAAAGAAAATCGTTAGAGCCGTTTTCGATAAAACCGTGAAAATATGGTTTTAGCCATTATCCGCCATTTTGAATTTTATTTAATTTCTTATTGTCGGATCCTCATGATATAAGGACCTAAAGTTTAAAATTTCAAGTCAATCGGTTAATTAGGAATGGAGTTATCGTGTTCACAGACACACACACACACACACACACACACACACACACACACACACCCAAAAATCATGGGACTCAGGGGACCTTGAAACGTATAGAAAACATGAAATTAGGGTTCCTCAATTTTTTTTGGAAAGCAATACTTTCCTTACCTATGGTAATAGGGCAAGGAAAGTAATGAAACATATAGAAAACATGAAATTAGGGTACCTTAAATTTTTTTGGAAAGCAATACTTTACCTATCCAAAGCAATCCTTACCTATGGTAATAGGGCAAGGAAAGTAATACTGAATACTAAACAGAGAATTTCATTCAGTTTTTAAGAATCTTCACATGTAGTTTATTGACTGGATATTTATTCACATCAGAGTTCAGTTCATGTGTGATATATCTGTAACATTCAATGATCTGTAAAGTTCAAAATCCGGAGCTCTTTCAAAAAAAAAAATACTGTTCAATGAATTTTTTCACACAAGAGATGAAAAGGAGCCGATTAATATAAGCTTTTATTGCTCTGGAGACAAACCATCAATTTGTGATATTAAAAATGCTGAGCTAGTGAGTTTAACAGATAACAGTTTGCCTCTACATTGAATTTGTCTCCGGTCAAGGATTTGCAAATGAATACCGCATAGAAATATAATTATTTATATGTTTATTATATACTATTTATAAATATAACGGTAATATATACCGTATATAACAATATACGTGTTTTCGATGAAGATTCAATTTTGTGATAATATTGATCTCTCCATAGTGAGCTCCACGTTATAATGGCAGTGGAGAAAGATAGGAGAACAACGTTGCCGAACCTCTGTCTTCAGTTGTCAATGCATTCTATAGACGGTAGCAGATACAGGTTTATTGATGTAATATCAACTGTTCATTCCCGTTTAAAATAATCAATTATATTTTATTAAGCATTTAATTATATCTTTTAATAATTTCATAATGAATTTACACAATTAAGATGAAATATTTTGATAGTTCATTATTAATTCTACATTGTCAAAAGATGATCTGGCAAAAGAGCAAAGCGAGAAAGAGATACCGCTATCAGCTTTGTTGAATGAAAGACAAGGATAGAAATACCATTGCTAATCAAACACTGCCTCACTATAGTTCATTGTTCCAAGTAAAATACTTCTCGTTTAGCTTACCATTCCACTCAGGATCTGGTCTTGCGCTCCTCACTTACACTTATTCATCTTTGGAAAAAGAATCTTCCTTCATGATTTCATTCAACAATTCGACTGGAATAGACACAAGAAATCATCCTCCATTTTCAGTACATTGATATTGAGGACGGAGCTTCAATGTGAGGATAGTAAGAAATATTTGAATGTATCTAATTTCTTACCACTAATTGTATTGAATACGCACAAACTCTCACATGTCAGGAGAACTATTACCGATAAGAATATGGCTCACTAAAAACTTATTACAAGGTGAGAAACTGGATAAAAAACGGAATGCTATAAAGTATATAGCTAAAATCATGGTGACAGATAAGCTTATTAATATCATATCACAGTAGACGATATGATGATACTCATTTATACAGTATAGTACGTGATACATAGAAATTCTTCTCTAGTATGGATAATAATGCATATCATTGATTGAATAATGATAAGTCATGGATACAATAGATAGCCATTGAGATGTATACCAAAGACAATCTATACAATCTAATCCATAAAAACAGTTCACTCACATGGACTACTTTTTAACAAATTAATAAAAGCAATATAAAAATCTTGTATTACCTTTTTTCACTTTTTGTGTAGTTGAGAAGTTGATATTGTGGTAATTATTCATATTGAATGAAAAAGACTAAGAAATGTCAAAAACCACTGATTTATTGATAATTAGAAAGACCGGTTTCGGTTATTACCGGAAACTTGTATTACCCTTTGTTTTTATTAATCTAATCCATCTACTATAATACTAACAATTGAAGTAGTATCTTTGACTATAGATAATTATATAATTCAAGTCATAAACAGATATAATATATTATATGACTTGAATTATATATATTCATAGACATGAATATATTATAATGTATCTTGACTATAGACATTCATCCTTATATTAGGAGTATACGAATTGAAATAAATTTTTCAAGTAGTATACTTCATATATTATACAAACAAACTTTCGCACAATGCACATGACACATGGTACATGTATTGCTTTTCAATGCAGCCGCTACTAACCACTTTCATCGATCAGACTATGATGTGTGTCGGCCCGACACATGATAGTGTGAGTGTCGGTTTCACTGGAACCGAAAACAAGAGGTTGAGACACAGGGGCTCCGGCGTTCTGTCGGTGGGACGCCAATGCTTCAACAATGCTTTTCTATGATCCAACATTGTCCGCTGGCTAGCCACCACCTGACTGAGAAAGCATTGGCAAAGACAGTCAGTCTGGGACCTGCTCGACTGTCCAACAACCATTTATCAAGTGCTTTCTGACAGCTATAATGGCGCCACAAACAACAATAGAAAGTCATTCTTCTCTCAGTCTGGAACTAATCACTGATCCTCCCGTACGGCTATACAGCCGAAAACTCCAGCATTATTTCCAGCTCTCTAGTCAGATGAAAGCGCCAACATATACAGCGTTTATACACCCTCTCATTTTCTTGCCTTCGGTGTGAAATCTGCCGTATAAATCGCATGTCATCCAGTCTATAAAGATGGGGGAGGAACTTGATGAAACGTTCTAATTGTCATGCCAAAAATGTTCGGCCTTGTTTTTTATTGGGATAAAACCCGGCAACACCTGCTGCCGGTTTTATTTTTTTTTTCACAAAAAACGAACTTTCCATATTTTTAACAATATTCTCACTACCTCTGTCCATGAAAAGTAGGTTCCATAGATGAACGAAATTCGAAAAGTTCCATGCAGATTGATAGACATTTGAAGAGTAAACACCATATTATGTGGTTCAATTTCACTCATTAAAACCGGCAGCTTGGCAAGTGGGGTCCGCGAGTGGGGATTAGTTCAGTACATTATCAGAATGATAGGGAGAGGAAATGTTCACCAACTATGTTTATCAACTGTACTATAATAGACCATGTTTACCAAACACTGGTGATACAAAATTGGTGGTTATATACAGCTAGGTGAGACAACATTCTTGTCTCTCAACTGATTGGAACTTAATGAAGTTTAATTGAAATGCATTTTATTGTAAGAATCATACAGTTCTTGATTATTCTCATACAATTGCCATATCTCATGCAATTGTATTTGATTCTTCTCATGCGACCGAAATATATGCAGTAGAATGTGTCCGGCAGACAAAAATGTATTGCAGGTGACTTCAGTAATGCGAAATGTAATATTGGAGGGTAAGATGACGAAGGCCGCAGTGACTTAGACGATAAATCATCGACACGTAATTTGTTACGGCAACGACGAACGTCGGAGGACCGTGGGCGGCATTTCATGAGACAAAAGGGGCCGCTGCCAGCAACACCTCGCTTCAATTTGCGCCGTTGCGGCGACGGATCACGTCCGCTTGTCATCTCTCGCGGCTATTGTTTTGTTCTTCCAGAAGCAACCCAGCAGAGTAGTATAATACAAGTACTTACTTACCTCTCTTATTGTACTTGTTACTCCACTTCTTTGCTCTCAGAAGCGATCGGACAGTGTTGGAAGTAACTCGCGGACGCACAATCACCCGCATCAGACCACACCTTCCCCTCCTCCCACCAACCAGGACTGGTTGTTGTAATTAACCTGTGGCTAGCTCATCCTTCCTTCGGACCGCCTCCTCACTCCTCTCACCACCTCTGCACTACCGTTCTGCTTTGCCACCTCCTCCTACTCCTCCTCCTCCTCCTCCTCCTACATCCATCAACTTGCACCCAACACAATCCAGTATTGCATTATCATTACATGCAACACAACCGAGTATTGCATCCTCATTCATCCATTTATTTCTTTACAAAAAGCACAATAACAACCATTCTGATAATAATAATATAGTGCAAAGCACTGGAAGAAACTACACATACAGAATACCTACTGATAGCCAGTGCACTGCGCACAAACTTATGTATCATCAATAATCACTTTATTACTAAGACTTCATTCATGGAGTTTCGCATACATAATGTGCCAAACCCAAACCATTTCTAGTCTGGAATAGAAGGCAGGCAGCTGGTACCCTCTGTGTTCACCAGTTTTTGTGAGTTTCATGGTGACATACTAACGCTCTTAACACAGCAACATATATGCTATTTCAAGGATTAGAATACTTGGAATGCGAGTATTGTTCTACTGCATTCTTTATGTTTAGAGCTCAAACGAAAGTTCTCAGGCTGATGTTTGGCAGGCCAGCAGTATCACATGTAGGACACTTTGTGCCCTGTCTTCTCATCTGTTACTTTGCACTTTGGTCTTCAAATCAAGGGAAGACTGGGTAACTGATTCAGCTATTCATAGGCGCAACACCAAGTCTAGGACACTAATTTTGGTTGCTCAGTATTATGATGTATACATTTTTATGTTATTTTTCTATCTTAAATAATTGAAATAGGACTTGATTTGAATAAATTATCGACATATCACTCGGAATACCCCTTCCGTGGGTGGTGAATTGAACGTATAATAATGATAATAAGGGTTAAGAAACAAAGGGCCAATTTTTATGGAAGACGCTCCACTAAATCTAAGTATTATCTATACGTACATCTAGGTACGAATATTCTATTCACTGCCCAATATTCTGAAAGATGCTCCACCCCTGAACGTTTTTAAGAATACGTAAAAACTACTACCACAGATTCGAGCCATTCAGTCTATGTCATGGCTCATTGATAATTATTGTTTCCATCGTTACCAGAACCTATTCAGCTGATTGATTGTCTTACTTTGTAATAATTTGTATTACATAGGAATCCATTTGTGTTGTTTCAATATAAGATTGTACTGTTAATGCAATAGTAAAAGCTTTATTTTATGTATGTTTTATTTTATGTATTGTTGTTTATTTTACAATTTTCAATATGACGAAATGTGGCACACATGACATTGAGATGGAGGGTGAATAAATAAATTGATGGAAGCTTTAATAATTTCGATTATATAATTTTTTGAACCGGCTCATTCAATACTACATGTAAGCAGTAGATAGCCACGAGATACTGCCACAATTCTTTCACACTTATTCAATATTTTTGCTGAATTAGCGTCATTTTTTATTATGAGAACACATACAGAATGCACTTCAAGGATTACTAACATTTTGTTACAAAATGGAGCTTATTAGGTTCAGTATGACGGACATTTTCAGTTCCGTTCAGCTCTTATTCATCTCTTAAGTCTAGAAGTATAGGAAGTATTCTATGATAAGTAGGTTATTCGATGAAATAAAGCAACATAACCTACTTTTTGGACAAACTCCTATCAAAATTCGGAAAGGGAACAGTTTTGGGCTAGGCCTGTTGGTCCTTATCTGATAATGTATATGATTTGTGTATTATGAAATGTAAAATTAACTCGACATAGCCTAAACTGTAGAATTCATGAACAATTTGGGAATGAGATGCAATTAGAGTAATGATTTAGAAGCTCTAATCAGAGGGAAGTTAATACTTCCCTTATCTCTGCTCTAATAAAGTGATATTGTAGATCCAGCGTTGAGTGTGAACCAGCAAGCTCCAATTTTGCCATTCTCGCAAGTCCTTGAAAGCTGTAAGAACTATAAAACATGTTGTGTTTTATACAATATTTTGAGTCGTAGCATTAGTATTTTAATTTTTGCTTCGTACAACATGATAAACTACATGATGTATTCTTATTCAGGTTTTTTATTTAATTAATTGGGTAACATTATAACTAATGCAAGCAATCGATTTTTTTATTGAAAATTTTGATAATCGAAGTAGTATACCACAGGTTTTAGATATAGCGTTGATATTGACAGTTTTAAATAAACCATTCACATGATTGAGAAGGAAAAATATCTCATGAAAATTTATTTAACAAAAACTTTAGTGTTAAGGGTTTCAGGCCTATATGAATGAATTGGGTTGTAATGGCGCTCAAGAGTCCACGTTATTTATATGGATCTCTCTTTCTTCCATACTTATTCAATAATCAACTTCACTCTCTATGTATTCAGTTCCCGAGAACACGGAACTCAGAACGCCTGACCGATCACTGTGTGCACACACCCTCAACAGCCAGCAACCTACATGTATGCCATCCGACAATAAGTACAAATACATTCACGTCAATAATAAAATATAAGCTCTCCCAATCAATCAAAGCATTAATAATGAGATTCGATTCCAGTTGATTATTTATTGATGATTTTGCTGTAATCAGTAGATAAGCCAATAAACTATCCACAGAACAGTTATATATTCTGTACCAAAAACTGCCTGCGCTAACAGAACTGGACAGTTGAATAAATAAAATACTGATAGCCTACTCATTGCTCAGAGGCAATATTATGAATTCAATTTGTATTTATGTTTGTTTGTTCATACGAAATTGAGTAAAGTCTATTGAAATTTCAATTACTAAAGACTGTTGCAGACTAGCTGTACTGGTGCTACTGAAGTCATACTCTTGAAATAACTTTCAAAAACAAGTCCTTTCGGAAATAGTCATCCAATTTCAAAGATGGGGATTCTGAATCGTACTGAGCGAAGAATATTATTAGCAAAGATGGCTGCCGCTACTGCTCACCCACCAATTGCAAAACATAGGAGTAAAAAAGCAAATATTATGTGCAGAAAAGTTGACTGGCGAACAAACATGAAAATGGCCGATGTATATGTAAAAGTGTGTCAACGATCCATGACAATACCAAACGCCAACAAAGTGTTCAGCAACTGCTTCAAGAAATTCAGTGGAATAACCTCTATTTCCACTCCACTAAACCATTCCCACTTGTCACTCCGTTTATACAATGTCATAAGAAAAATGCTATATAACTTACAGCTTCGAACTTAAGTGAGTTGTCTCATAAATAGATCAGCGTGTATTTAATGTATCGCAGGCTACAGCCCCATTGAGAGCTGACAACCACAGATTTTCAAGATTTTCCTTGATAGAATTATAGGATGACAGTTCATTGGAAAATCTTTTTCAAGATATAATTGACATTTGCAAATTCAAAATAATCATTCGAGTCAAGAGACTTATTAAAAAAAAACGTATGTTGAAGATGATAGCCACCTCTCTCATGTTATTCTTTATGTCTTTGAATATGTTTATATGTTTCTCATATTTTAATATTATCTTATGTTTTCGTTTTATACAGAGTGGGTGAAAAGTCTGAGAACAGCTTAATATCTCATACACAAATGTATAATTTGACGGTTTGTGTGATTGGGATCCTACTCAAATTGAAAAAACTACTTTACAATGACTATAAAAATCTGTCCGCCATCTAGGATCCGCCATATTGAATGCAACTTCATTTTTTTAAATAGGAAGGTGGTAATGCGATACATGATTTCGATAGGGAATTTCAAGAAAAAATGGATGGTGGAAACCGCATATCGATATCTCAAACCGTTTCGGAAATATTCACATTATTAATCAATACTATTCAAAGCAGAAAAGAGAGAAAAAAGTCTGAGAACGGCTTAGTATCTCATAAAAAGAAGTCATTCCAAGGTGGGTGTGATTGGGGATGTTACTTGAATTAAAAATAGTACTTTACTATGACTTTAAAAATCTGGTCCGCCATCTTGGATCTGCCATTTTGAATGCAACTTGATTTTTTTTAATAAGAAGAAGGTGGTCATGTGATACATGTTTTCGATACGGAATTTCAAGGAAAAATGAATGGCAAAAACTGCACAATGATATCTCAAACCGTTTAGAAGATATTCACATTATTAATCAATACCACTCATGTATTTCATTTCTGATTTGCATGGTACTGATTGATAATGTGAATATCTTCTGAACGGTTTGCGGTTTTCGCCATTCATTTTTCCTTGAAATTCCGTATCGAAATCATGTATCTCATGACCACCTTCTCATTTAAAAAAAAATAAAGTTGCATTCACTATGGCGGATCTGAGATGGTGGACCAGATTTTTAAAGTCATAGTAAAGTAGTATTTTCAATTCAAGTAGCATCCCCAATCACACCCACCTTGGAATAACTTCTTTTTATAAGATACTAAGCCGTTCCATACTTTTTTCTCTCTTTTCTGCTTTGAATAGTATTGATCAATCATGTGAATATTTTCGAAACGGTTTGAGATATCTTTGAGGTTTCCACCATTCATTTTTTCTTCAACTTCCCTATCGAAATCATGTATCTCATGACCACCTTCTATTTGAATAAATGAAGTTGGATTCAATATGTCGGATCCAAGATGGCGGACCAGATTCTTTAAGTCATTATAAAGTAGCTTTTTCAATTTGAGTGGGATCCCCAATCATACCCACCGTCAAATTATCTTTGTGTATGAGATATTAAGCCGTTCTCGGACTTTTCACCCACTCTGTATGTTGAAGATCATCAAATGAGTACTTTTCGATTCCCAGGGACTCCTCCCCGCACACGGACAAATCATCCAAGCGGAGAGTCTATGAATATCTCAGGTATTATTGTATTTTCACTTTCCTTGCCCTATTACCTACCATAGGTAAGGAAAGTATTGCTCTCCAAAAAAAATTAAGGTACCCCAGTTTCCAAATTTTCATACGTTTCAAGGTCCCCTGAGTCCTGAGTGGTTTTGGGTATTGGTGTGTGTGTGTGTGTGTGTGTGTGTGTGTGTGTGTGTGTGTGTGTGTGTGTGTGTGTGTGTGTGTGTGTGTGTATGAGTGTATGTGCAGCAGTGTACACGATATCTCATCTCCCAATTAACGGAATTACTTGAAATTTGTAACTCAAGGTCCTTACACTATGAGGATCCGACACGAACAATTTCGATCAAATGCAATTTAAGATGGCGGCTAAAATGGCGAAATTTTTTTCAAAAACTGATTATTCAACTGTTGGCAACTGTTGATTCTAATAAATCATTCACTATGAAGAGATATCAGACCTCGTGTGTCTCCTGCGTTATTGTCCTGTCAACAGCTAGCTCAGATATTTGAATAGTAGACTTGAGATGCGCGGGAACACTAGCGTCAGGTGATCAATTTTCATAACGGCAAGGAAAGTTGTGTGAGTGCGCCACACCAGATTTTTGTTCTTTGTATGTATTGAATAATTGAGAATTTGAATTCAAATGATATCATATACTTTTTGCATTGACTCCATACTTATTGAATAGTTTAGAATTTAAACTATATCATTTATTGAGCAAAGAATTGAGCATTAGGCATTAAGCAAGAAAGGTTGTAAGCATTAGGCACAAATCCTTTAAAATTTGCTAATAAACCAATCAAATGACCACTTGAAGGTCCGAATCGTTTTAATATCACTTACGAGTTAAAAGACCAGTAGTTTGTTGAAAACTCTTCTGAATATTTAGGTCCACTAATCTCTCATCATCCGTCTCATTCTCATTACCCACACACAAGCATGGAATTATGTGGGCATCACCCTCAACAAAAATAATCGATTACTGCAAAACTTTTAGAATACTCTAATCTGATTGGTCAATATAGAATATAGATCTGATCTCGTATTAGAATCTAGAAATTGCAAGTCTAATGTGGTTATTTTATTATGCAAATGGTTTGGAAAGTGTTTCGAAACAGCTGTTTTGACATCAATTATGTGAAACTGTATACTGTATTGCAATGTATTATGTATACGTTATAACATGGTTATGAATAAACTTTTTTTCTAGCATTAATGATTAAAAAGGAATCATAAGATAATCTTACAATTAACAAATCATATGAATTTCACCATAAATTGTTGACTCATTTTAAGACAAGGAGATGTAGAACATAATTTCTCACCACTTGGGAGGATCTATCCACATTCAAATGAATGTATTGTCTTATGAATAGATTATAATGAGCGGGTGAGCGTATGAGTTACGAGCACGGAATACGTGTCAGACGATAGAGTGAGAGGGCTGTGGTGATGAAACGGATGAAAAAGGAGAATACGGGATAAGAGTCTGTTTTGAAATGGGTTGCCTTGGAGACGACGGAATTCATGGCGTAAGAAAGCAGTCAAAGAAGGAAAGCGCGCGCTGAGAAAGCAGAGGAGAAGAAAAACTATCTGATAAAAATGGAGGGTGCTTGGTTGGTTGGTAGGGAGCTGACTACACGATGGGGTGGCGAAGGAAGTCTCTGGCCAAACTTCAACTTCTCTATCATCTTCTCCTTTTCTGCTATCTTATCCATTTCTCCCTCTACTTCTTTTTCCCTTATTTTTCAATCCTCAGTATTCTTCTTTTTTTGAATACTAGCTCGTCTCCTCTCTCACAACTTATCTTGATTTTACTGATATTCTTATCCGTTTCATTTGCCTTCTTATCGTTTTTATTTCTTCACATTCATTGAGATAATAATAAACTGATCATAAATATATTCATCTTAATGTGTATCTTCTCTGTTAAGCTATTCTTCCTTACTCTCCATTCACTGTTTCTCGTTTCCCATTGTTCTTTTATCTGTCTCCCCTCCATAATTTATTCTGCTTCCCTTCTCTATTGCCGTTCCTCTCTGATCCTCTTCGTCCAATCTCTCATTTCGTTTTCTCATGCACTTGTATTTTTGGTTTTCATCCTCATCTTTCACTTTTCCTCCCCACCATCATTACTTCATTCTTCTCTACTTCCGTTTAGCTACATTCTAGTTCCTTCTCTTTCTTACTATAATTGATTTTTCTGTATTTCACTTCTTCTCATTGTATTATTTATCACATCATTCTCCTTATTAATAATTATTATTCCCCTCTAACAACCCACATATTTTTATATTACCTTATTTCTTTTTTTCTTTACCCAGTCGTCAAAATCAATAGTCATAGGTTATTCAAGACTTTTAAACACACTTGACATAACTAACGGACCATTTATAAAATTGAATAACATACAATTGCAATACAGTTCTGACGTGTAAAATCTAGGACTTACAATGACAAGGACTCTTGACTGGACCAGCCACGTGACTCAGACTTGTAACAGGGTCATTGGGGGAATCATGAAATTGAAGAGGATCTCTGACTTCATTCCCTTTTCAACGAAGGTTATGTTGGTCAAGACTCTGATCTTCCCGATCTTCAACTACTGTGACATTGTGACTCTTGACATGACAGTTCAACTTCTGCAGAGGATGCAGCGTGCACATAATTACTGTGTTCGCTTTATCTTTAACCTGAGACGTGACGACCATGTAACTGAATACTTTAACAGACTTGAACTTATGAAGCTGCGTGAGAGTAGATCACATCATGCTTTGTGCTTCCTCTATAAGATATTGAAAACTAAAACCCCTAAGTATCTGGCAGTAGAGTACCGTTACTTGGGTGATTTTGGCCGTGGAGGAACGCGGCATGGATCCCATCTGCTGGCTGTCCCAACACATAGGACTGTTATGTACAACAAGTCGTTCCTTGTGACAGCCTGTAGATTGTGGAATTCTCTGCCTGCTGAGCTAAGGCTTGTTGAGGGACATCGTCGGTTCGGTGCGGCTGTCTTGCGGTGGATCGGAGGTGGTGGACTCGGCTGGAATGTTCACTGAATCTTAACGTGTGTGTTGGTGTGTGTGTGTGTGTGTGTGTGTGTGTTTGTGTCCTTTCTTCCTTCTTTAATTAATTCCTCTCTTTCTTCTTTTCTACTTCTATCGAAATGATCTATGGATTTTGAACTGACGTTTCTTCCGTTTTAACTTTTCAGTTTTCTCTTTTCTTATTGTATTCTTTTCACTGATTCAAATTAGAAAGAAATTTTTTTTTCTTTCTTTCATTCGCTATTTGGAAATTTTATTATTTTGTAAATTGTTCTATTTTATCTTATAATCTTTGTTGTACAGTGTTTTAGTTTTAGAATAATTGTATTGGAGGGCTAAGTGTAAGAGAGGGCCGGCTGCGCCCTAACTTCGCCCTCCTAGGTTTTTAATAAAGGCAGCCAATCAATCAATCAATCAATATTCATTCATTTATACAATAAGTACATTATAAAAATGATAAGGTAACCTTGTACTATTCCTCTCCCAAATTTAGATAGCACATAGTCCGAAATAGGCTACTCCTGTAGTTCTTCAATTCACAATATTTCTCCTTCTCCGTTAATTCGGTGGATAATTAGCAATACTGTCATTTAATGTAAATTAGTGTATAAGACAGTAAATATTGTAATCTTCATAAATAAAGAACTATAAGGAATTCCCCTTGATCAATTGTACTTTTTCACCTTATTCTGTCAAACCCCATCTTCCTGAATTGTTGTCTACTTTTTCATTTTCCTCTTTTCCCTGTACATCTCCCTCGCCCTCATAGGTTTTTCCGTTTTTCTCTCGTCGCCCCTCGTCATTCGTTTTTCTCGTCATTCTCCCCTTCCGACGGCTGTCTCCTTTCTCTCCCCGCTAAGCCACAACGAGGCTCCCCGCTTTTCTCAGTCGAAGAGAGAGCTGAATTAAGATGCCGAAATTGATTTCTCCAGCCCTTGAGCTCATCTTATCTGCCTACGGCAAGTTGAAAATACACCAGCCACTTTCTTATTCTCCTCCATTTTTTAGTCTAGCATCGCCAGTTATCTTGGCCAGACTACCAAAGAACCATGCTTGACTGAACACCACTAATAAAAACACCAACCAACAGAGCAACGGCAAACTTTGAATAATTGAGGAATTAGCTGATCTCACAATACTTCTTTATCTGAAGTTGCTGAAAAGTGTCATTGGCGCGTGCAACAACAGTGGTATTATTGAAACCGCATCAAGGCTGTCCAATGCACCACTATATTGCATTTATTCGAAATTATTCAAACTATCTTTAGCATTAATCTTTCACAGTTCGTAGACAGTTCAGTTTTATAGTATTCTTAGATGGTTTTGAATTTTTTCACAATGCCCAGAACTAATCCCTTCTGGGAAATTTATGGATAGAATAAAAATAAATAGAATTTCCAATAATGAATTCATTATCAAATGAAACAATCAAATTCAATGATATCCTGAAGTTTGAGTCGGATAAAAGTCTCTCTTCAAGAACATAAGTTTTTTTTATTGAATCACTGCAAATTTGATAATGAGATTTATAAATTATTCGATATCTGATATCTGATACATGTTCCCTATTGTGCTGATTAATCAACAAATGATGAAAGATGGAAAGATGGATCTTATTTCGCACACTTGGTGATGAAGTTCTATATATAATCCACTTACATAAATGAAGGGAATTGATTTTATTTAAATCTTTTCAGACTTTAGTGGCAATCACATGGACCTGAAAAGTAGACTCAAGTTGTCCTGGTTTAGTCAAGTCTCATTTAGACAATATAGGGTTGAAGCATGTTTTTAATGGGTCGAAACATCTTTTAAATATACATGCATTATTTTCATAACTTTTCTGATCGAAGCTAACTTTGCCGCTTAAATATTTTTCGACCCTTATAGCATGGCTTGAATAGAAAAATACGAAGTGAATCTATGCTGAAATAATTCCTGAGACATTTGGTACGCAAGCGTGATTTGAATTGCGCCAGGATTTGAAGCCGGCCGACCCTTGATGAGTCATGCGGTGTGGTTCACTGGTCTCTTGGCACCATCCTCAAAAAACAACAATAGTAACACAGCTTTCTTCTAGGGTAGAAGCCGACATAGGCTGAACTGGATCAGTACATAATTTATCATTGTGGAGTGTCTATGGAGTTGGAAGGTTAGGGAAGAGAGAGCAAACTAGTGAGTTTGCCTCGCGGGTTGCATAGAGAGTTCTATTTAAAGAATAAACAATTTGGAATCGGTCGGATATTTTCTTTGGGAGATCGACCCCTGTAGAGGGCGGCAGGCGCTCTATCCAATGTTTTCCCATATTAATGCAATGTTATCGGTTGGACGCCTCCCAGGCATCTCTATCCCTGTGCATTGAGGGTTGGCCCCCTGCAACGCCTTCCCCCTCCCTCTAATACCACCCTACCCCTCGCCCGCTAGCTGCGTTCCAAAACAATTCATTCCATCCACGTAATGGTGTGCTTTCGAAAACATCAGACATTGAGCCTCGGTGTGTTTTCACATGAATGTGAGCTAGTGAGTTGGTGTGGGAGTGAGGAAATGAGTGAGAGTTTGTTAGTGAGATTGAATTTGTAAATAGGTGAGAGATTGAGTTGGAAGAGCATCAGGTTGTAAATGCGTCAAGAATAGACTATATAAAAAACGTTTGAAATAGTTGATGAGTTAGTGTGTATAGGTTAAGTGAGAGAGAGGTCTGGGAGAGGTAGAGTTAGTGCATGTATCGGTGGCTTAGTGGACGGTTGAGTATAAGAGTGGGAAATTTGAGATCGTTTGAACAAAACGCACCACCACTCACATTCAACTCTAATCTACGATTACATGGAAATATGGTCGCATCTATTATTATGTGTTTCATGAGGGTTCAAACGAACAGCTGATTTATCTCTGTTGAACCAAGATCGTCCATATGCACCTAATATGAACTCCTGAATGATTGAGTAAGACAAGAAATGGAAAAAGAGAGTGAGAAGTTTGTGTAATATATGGGTGAAATTTGAATTAGTGAGAGAATTAAATTGTTTGTAAGGACGTGAGTGGTGAGTCAGTAGAATATCATTATTGTCATCATGATTATTATAGAGATATATCAAGTTTAATTTCACATGTTTTCCGGTCATATTCAAGTAATGAAATCGAAATGTAAAATACGATCTGAAAATATGAAATCAAAGGCTGGATAACTGTCAATTATTACACAGTACAATACGCTTAACACTTATATTCTTATGCTCAGGTTTCATCCGTCTAAAAAAAACGTATGTAATTTCAATTTTGTTTGGGCTAAATTATTTTATTTTCAATAAAACACACTACTTGAAGCCTGTTCCACGAAACTTCGAAATCATGATGTAATACATGTAAAAGCTAACACACAAAACCAAATGAATCTACACTCATTTTATGGTAAGACTATGTACAGTTTCCATGTACATGAAAATTTTCATGTACAGATTCATGGCACCCTATACAGAAATAACATTATTTTTATGGGATACTCAACTGCCACAATATCACCTACACTACAACACTTAAAGTCATATATTGAGGACTTATATCTGATAAAATGAATAGGCTGCAATTCATGAAGTAATCATAAATTAGTTTAGCTCATTCTTTTCATGAAACAGCCTTCAGAGATGAAAAAATTAGACGAGTTCAGTAGTTCTCTAATACATGATAATTTATTCCCTTTTGTATGATACGAAGTGAAATTGTACTAGTATATGGAGTGTAGATTGCTCATGAACAGATGTGTCATGATGGTTCTGGTCGGATGTTATGCAGCACTTCATTTAAAGTCGCAGCTCAATATCTGCGCGATTTTTTCCGCAGCACTGCCACAAGCTAATAAATGTAAACATGCGTAGCTCGGGGCCGTCTAGTGAGCATGATTAATCTGATAATAATGGCTGCATTCATAAAGTAACCCCTCACAATAAGTGCAGCACTTGTTTAGTGCGGGATTGGTATTTCTACGGTATAATTTTAATGAAAAGAGGGGCGGGCGAAGTGGGGCTTATCGGTGCCGTGTCCAGTGAGGTGTGGAGCAGCGCAGAATCACAAAGGACACTGAGACTGTCAGAGACAGTTAGACCCTCTGTTCTGCTCTGCAGTCGTGCTCAATGACTTGGAAACCGTCTGCCCAGAGCCCCAACCCACTAGCCTTATGAGTCAAGTACAGTCCAAGAAAAGTACAGCACACTTGGCTTTGATCTACCAGTAAAGCTCTTAATCTAGTTTTTCGACTGTTACAGCTGGGTGCGCTTCTAGTCTCAGCAAACACTAGTCAGTTTTTGTGTACAGTATCATTTCCAGTTGGGGCTTCCTACTGATCGATCCTTCCTCCTTCAATCCAATCCTCTCATCGAATATTTCTCTTATTCATCTCAAGTTTCTTCTAGATTCATTCATCTTATTTGGTGACATCCACTTTTTTGATCAAGAATCAGCCCAAATAATCAGCTTCCAGTACGTCCAGTTTTCAGTGCGTTGAGTTGCTGTTGCTTCCAGTATGTCCATTGGATACAGTATAATATATTTAGTTCTGAAATTTTTATATTATACCAGCATACTGTAATATATAAGCAAACCCAAAGCCCTAACCTTCAATCTCTAACTAACCTCTCCTTAACGCATTCTGCAACGGTGCAGCTGAATGTGTATCAGCCTGCAACGGTGCAGCTGAATGTGTATCAGCCTGCAACGGCAACTTGATGCCGTGAGACTTGACCAACTAAATGGATCAACTGTCGCCGTATCTCAAGAAATGGTTAAAATAGGTACTTGATGAACTGAGATCTCGACGAAATGAGACCTTCCTATTTTATCCATTCCTCGTTAATTTTCCCTGAGCCACCACCTGCTTCTCTATATTATCATATCTACTCCGCCCAAGTTTTTACTATAGTGGATATTATCAAGACATCTCAATAGCCTCAAACTGGATTTCCACATAGGATTGATAGTATCAGACATTGTGTCATGATCATGAAAATATTCTTGAGTTGTAATGGCCAGGCAGAGTATGAATAGTCTCGTTAGAGCTCTTGAGAAGAATATTTTCACTGAACTGGACACTTACACTGATACTGATATGTGGAATCCAGCTTGGAGTCTAAGCGAAATGGTTTGATTGGCACTCCAAATCATTGATTTTGAACTACACTATTACTGTGTTTGGTGATAATGCAGAATATTTTTTATATAAAGAAGTATTCTCTATATTCTCAATGTGATCGAAAAATAATCTTTCATTCAATACATCAAATCCACAATAAATATTAAAACCTAGAGATTTTTTGGTGTAGATGAAATAAGCTTTACAATTTCATTAGTACAAAACTTTGATTTCGAAATATCAGATCGCCATTCCGATTGTACTAGGTTAAATTTTGGGAAAGTCAGTCTGCGTACTGCAGAAAAAAAGAATTGAATATATTGGATAAAATATTGGGAATAAAAAAACTATCTCAAATTCGAAGTAATAGGGTTCATTATAAAGCAGAATGGATTCTATTCTTTATATTATACGCTCTCATGTATGTCAGATCTAGATGCCAATAATGTCAACATTCGGCCCATCTTAGTATACTATCATCAAGTTTTTGATTGTAGAGCACCATTATAATATCTCCTTTCTGTATAGGGCTACTTTTTATAGAAATAGAAATAAAAATAAAAATCTCATTTAAAAATTTTTATTTTTCTTTCCATCACCATTATAATAGCTTACAATGCAAACATTTTCAATAATATATTTCTCAATATACAATATAAAATACAGATATAATGGAAAAATCAACCGCATTGGCAATATTCTCTATTTCAATTTAAATTTCAATTTATTTCCAAAAAAGTACACGAATACAATATACAACATATTTTGGAATCCCCCTTTTAGGTTATCCATCTGTGTGTAGGGGGGGAGTTTATACATAAACTTAATCTGCTCATAGAAATAAAAAATAGAGAATACACTTATACTGTAAATCTATTATTAATATTTTGATTATAAAATAGATAATACATTGAATGATTAATAGAATCATTAAAAAAAACAATTTTTATTGAAGACCGCAGTGGCAGGGATTCCAGAAATTCTCAGGAAAGAGAATGAAAAAAAAACCATAAACCAGACAGGCAAAACAGTCAAACCGGTAATATTAATGATAAAATGAATACCAATCAATTGTCTGGAAACCTTGAAGTCGTGTTGGTCACCAAGCATAACGAGACTGAAGTAGTTCTTCTGAAGCTTCCCAACCAATCTGGTACAGCCACCTGTCCACCCTCTTCCTAAACACCACCAAACTAAACGCCTCAGCCCTAGCACATTTTTGTACAAGATATGGGGCAGGTATGAAGGATTTGTCAATTCAGAGCCGTGAGTCAGCTGAGGTATCTCAAAGTTGTAATTGGATCTGTGTCGAGTTGAGTAGCTATGGTTAACTGTTTCTCCCAGAAGTTCCGTTTTGTATTTTTCTATGTGGATCAACAAAGATTTAATAAAAAGCTGTCTAACATTCAGTACGGGAAATTCGATAAACAATTGTATTGTTGGGTATCTAAAGTCTCTCTTTGAAATTGTTTTTATAATTGATCTTTGGGTGACTGCAAGAGGCTCAATGATTGAGGAGGAAGCCCCTCCCCAAACTAGAATTCCATATAGTATTATAGATTGGACATGGGCAAAGTGAACTACTTTGCACTGATCCACATTAAGAACATTACTCAGCTCTGAAAATGCGTGAAGCAGCTTTCTGAGCCTATTCTTAGCGCACTGGACATGTTGTACCCAACTCATCTTGGAATCCAAGACAACGCCCAGGTATTTGTAATGATCAACGCGCTCAATCATACTATAATTACATCCAACAGACCTGGGATTATTACAAGAATGCATCGTTAGTGTTAGTGAGCCTGGATCAGCTTGATTTCTTGTAACTATTGGCATAAACTTCGGTTTTTCCACATTTACTGTAAGGCTATTGTGATGAAACCAGTTCTTTATTTTTGACAAATCAATTGAAGCACTCATGTAGGCCTCCTCCCAAGTGCTCCCAGTAGACACTATTGCTGTGTCGTCAGCAAGCAGATACATATTCTGAGATGGAATCTAAAGGAATAGTTTGTTGAAGACATTTGCTTCAAAGAAAATCATATCACACCAAATACATTCTCATCAATGCGCATGAATTGTTTGTTTAGAGAAGTAATGATATTATAAAATAGTGTAATAGAACAGTGAATCTCCATTTAAGTAGATAAATATAATATTCATATTCACAACAACTAAAGTATATCAAGGGAATCCTAGTTTTCAAGAAACCCTTTCGAAACAATATGTATGGACAGGAGTTGAAAATGAGTTGAACTTTGATGAGATGAACTAATCGACTTGTCTTCAAGTGTAAATATCAATATGTGTTTTTGCAGAAGTCAGTTGATTAAGAATCAAGACTCAATTAATATCTAAGAACGATATAGAAATAACCTAGAAAACAAGGTTGACAAAGACCAATCCTTGGAAATAATGTGGATAAACCGTGGGTTTTCTGAGAAGAGTCAATTCAGATGTCTTGACGTCTGGAGGATGGAATATAGCACCGGTCATTAGTTAGGGAGGCTTGGTGAGACTCGCTATCACATGACAGATTGAGGTCAGAGCTCGTCCCTGTGATAGATGCAAGCAGTCAAGGCCGACAATAGGAGTCTCTTCCAACCCCTGGGACAGGACTGAGGCTGCAATGTTACATGTGGGGAATTAGCATTTCCTTTTTTTCGCCAGCCCCTGCTAACGTCACTCCTCGCCTCTCTCCCTTCATTATATATCTCTCTCTCTCACCATCGTATAGCGTGCAACTCAATTTCACGTTTCACTACCCTTCACAACCCCAAAGCATGCAAACTAACCTGAAGCCAGGCAGGCACCTCTTCTCCTCTGGTTTAGGGGGTCTCTACCCAACCCCCACAGACCCTCAAGCTATTCTACGTCACAATTTTCCCCCTTCTCCTCCCTCCCAACACATACTCCCTTGCATACAGCTTGTAACAACTTCCGCCTTACCATCCCCCCCTCTGCCAACAACCAAAACAAAAACGATCGGTCCAGATTCATCAACTACGATTGCTGTTGTGTAACGGCTTGTCAATGAGCTCAAGTAGATATCAGTTTATAATATCCTGGAGTCACTTATGCCATCAAACCCCACCAGCGCAATCTAAGGCTGTTGCGACCTTTGTCTCACTCAAATCTCGAAAATAAACTCTAGTATGTCTACAATTTTTGTTATTATTCATTTTTATTAGTTGTTTTCAAGAGCATCTTCAACCAAATTTATACTAGGTGACAAAGCGTTAAACTGTCTTACTGAGTGTGATGTTCTTTAAAACGGTCACCAAGTGTTAATTTCCAAGTCTAATTCTGTATATTATTTTGATATTTTATCATGATATTACATATTTTTTCTCACAAAATTGTCACTGTCGCTGATAACAGCTAGACATCACGAGACACTGATTCATTGAAATATCATCCTTCACTGTACTTATTCCATTTACTATCAAATTAATTTTATTGAGACATCAAGAAAGCATGGAATCTATTTACCTGTCATCTGCAATCCAATGCAATGCTACGTGTAATGTTTAAATTTATTTGTATCTTGACAACTTTGTTTGTTTGATCATGAATTATCTTTAGTGAGTAACAATGATTTTCACTTGAATTTCACTGTTTTAAGTTGTAGACAGTTAATTGAAATGTTTTATAATCAAGGTTATTGATCTTATATAATATGATGTTAAGTAATATAATATGATGCAATAACATGTTATGTCATAGAATAAATTTAATTTGAGTTTTATGTGCGAAAATTGTTATTCTTGTTTCACTATCATATCACCTGGACTCTATCGTCAAAACATGTTTTGTATTGAAATTCAGTCCAGTTATCTTATCAGAGCTATTTCAACAGTTGAACTACAGATTTTCAAAAACCAAATTTTTCTCATTCGAATGAACCATTATTTAAATGAGCCGACATAGAATTAACATAGTTCTTATAGAAATAAACTACATGAGTATTTCTAATAGTTGATGCAATCCATGATTTATAATACATCATAAAGTAGAAGTTATTTATAATGCCTCACGTAGTTGGTTACCAACTACGAACTAGCTCGTGAATTCGGATCGATATCTCATCTCTCCTCATCAATTATTATTATTGCTGAGTAGTAGTTGAATAATAATAAAAGAATTCTTTTGCACCAATTGATTCCTTTCTATTATACAGGCATAACACAATTAACACAGGCATCAAACATTAAAATATGAAAGTTGATAGAGACACTACAAAGGATTCAGATTATATCTTAAAAAATGCAATGCATGGTTCATAACATTTCTTAAGGTGCAATTCCTTAGCGACGTCTCGAGACCAGTAAGTATACAATGTATAGAATTACATTTTATACTCACTGCTCGAGACGCGGTGGTGATGAAGATTCTCCTCCATTCAGTTGGAGGTCAATGTTTAGATGGAATAAAATACTCCTTAGTCCTTTCCAATTGTCACGTTGGAGTAAATACACATCTCAAAGCTCCTCCAATTGATTATTTTTCAGAACGCAATCAAGTTTATTTACGAATATATATCAGATTCAAGAAATTCCTAAAAAATAATATGAATGCGAATTATTTAGAATTTTTATCTCAATCCATTTAATCCAATCCATTTCTTGTAATAATTGTTAATCTGACTAAGCAAATACTTTATAAAGTGGCTGCTGACTATCTATATTTATACGTTGTCTGAGATCAATGTTTATATAAAATAATGATCTGTTCTTATTGATTATTGTAAAGTTGGAGAAAAACTCCGTTTTAGAGCACCAGCAAACAGTTCTCTAACATACAATTCACAGCTTCAAATATATTTTTAAATGGTTGCTGACTATTTCTTGGTCCGTTGACTAACATCATTGTTCATTGTATCTTGTTGGCAAGTTGAAGTTGAAGGTCATCTAACACGCAGCAGCCGACTATCATTGTCTCCCATTCATCTGTGCTGAGTGACCCTTCGCTATCGTCATCCTCAGCAAAAAACCATATTGTACATACAGCAGGAACGGGCAAAGAGAGAAGATGGTAGTAAAGAATAATTTGCTGCATAGTTTTGGTTTCCCGTCGGCTTCGGTTGCTTTATGATTTGTGAAAAACGTGCTCCTTCGATCTCCTCACTACCGGATCCATTACACGGCACGACGATAATAATTGCGCCCGGCTTCCATGTTATCATTACGGACGCAGTGCCACGGTATGTACTGAAGTAAGCAGTGGTAAGACCCTGAATTCTGCGGCGCTGTGCAGGTTCACAGACGTGACCCTCCATCCTTCTCTTCTCTTTCTTATCTCTCGTAATCATCCTTTGACCGCTTTTCCCTCCCATACATTCTTATTCACTTCGCTTCTTTTACTCCTTCCTTTCTCCTCCCGCGCATTCATCCCT
Source organism: Nilaparvata lugens (assembly GCF_014356525.2). Classification (NCBI taxonomy): domain Eukaryota; kingdom Metazoa; phylum Arthropoda; class Insecta; order Hemiptera; family Delphacidae; genus Nilaparvata; species Nilaparvata lugens. Next base: position 85,672,359 of record NC_052518.1, on the reverse strand, counting down.
GAAGCCCGCTCATCCTTTCATTAATTTTTCTCGAATTCAGAACAAGAATACCGTTTCAATCTTCGCGGCCATTCTGATACAGTACCACATAACAGTTAGTGCTTAGAATTCTGAACGCTGATGCTTTGTGTTCAAAACCTGTGCACATTTTGTCTCTATAACATCAAATACAGAAACTGTCTATTTCTTCATTTATGATTTTGTTTATACGACGCTTGAGTTTTTTGCTTGCATAACATCGAATACATATTATATAATACAAAACTAGAACATTTCTTGTCTATACCTACATTTGTGGTCAATCCTCCATCCTTTTTTTGCACCACTATTCGTGATTGTTGTTGTTGTTTGTTCTGCATGTATTCATTCTATTAATTACTATTAGACTTGTATGTGTATGTGAATAAATTGAATTGAATTGTGATGTTGTTCATTCGAAATTTGAGCTCCAATGCTTGTATGTGATCGTGTTGTATCCATATCCAATAATGGAACGATTCCCCAAAATTTCTGAAAATGATTTCAAATCCAATAAAATAACAATTAGGATAATACTTGACTATCAATGATGACATCAAATCTAAGCAACATCAACATCTGTAAACAAAATAAATGGCTGATATTGCTAGGTTCAGCTTACCGTCTTTCGGAGGTTACGATAAGCCGTCGGTACTGACAACGTAAAAAGTAGTCGTCATCTCTCAACATCATCCCACTCACTCATTACCCACGCACAAGCCTATGAGCTTATGTAGGCATCACCCTCAGTATTATTTTTATTATTCATTTATTTCATCACTTACAAAGTGAGCATCTTTTATTGCAACCTAAGTCGGTCATTGGCAAGACTTTGGTACATCTCTATTCTGTCCAATTTGAGAAGGATCTAATCATTGATACCGTGCTGAGTACAACCGCCTTTTGAATTCCATGTTTTGCACTCCCTGAGACACCAAGGTGACTGAGGTTCGCTGAAACCTTCTGCCTGATCACTCCAACAGTAGAGATAATTATAGGGACAGTTGTAACTTTTTCCTGCTTCCAGACATCCTTGATCTCAGCAGCCAGGGGGAGATACTTGGATACTTTCTCATTGTAATATTGTTCCGAGTTTTGGCAACATGATATGCCAACATCAATCAAAATAGTCTCCCTGGCTGTCTTGTCCATGAGGATAATGTCTGGCCGGTTGTGCCCAACTGTCCTGTCAGTCAGCACAGAGCGATCCCAATACATCTTGTGTGTATCATTCTCAAGTACAAAAAATGGCTTGTATAGATAGTATGGCAGTTTTTGATCCACTAGACCAGTGGTTCTCAAACTTTTTACTTCAAGCCCCCCCTGCATAATTCAGCTGTAAGCCGGCCCCCTACATTATAAGCATAGACTATACTATGTTGAACATATACGTATAAGTACTTATATACCTACATATTTCACACTCAATATTTATTTAGTTGAGTTTTACACGTTCTCTACATAACCTAATGTTGCATTGGTTTTAATCATAATAAAAAACAAATTCTATACAAACAATAAATTATAAGTTATTCAGGTACTACAGCTACTATAGTTCATAGTTGTTATTTTTGTTTCTCAAAGAAATTAACAATACAAAGAACGTCAGTGTGAAGGATGAACTTGTTTTTTTCGCAAATAGTTTGTTGAAACGAGGTGTCAGCTCCGATAACGCTACTCTAAGTTCCTGGGTTAAATCCAGTCTTGGTCTATATTCACTTTTCATGGCAGCTAGAGCGGAAAACCCAGTTTCACATGGATACATAGTAGCAAATGGAGTCTATATCTTCAATGCCTTTTCACTTGAAATTGGGTGTTCCTTTTGCACATCAATCCAGGAGGATGTAAGAGAATATTCTTCAAACTTAATTTTAGGCGCAAAGTCACCTTGGAGATCAATGAGGTTTTCTTTTTCTATCATGTTGAGGGAGCACTCATTGATTGAGAATTTGAATTTGACAATACGGCTGATATAAATATTTTATGAGTAGAAATTACTCACATGTGATTTTAAAAATAGAAAGATTGCTTATCTTAATTATTTTAGAAGTAAATTTAAAACATTTTCCAACCGAGCTCTGCGCCCCCTCTGAGCATTCATCGCGCCCCCCTTGGGGGTCGCGCCTCACACTTTGAGAACCAATGGATTATATCAATGACCTATTTCTCTGTTTTTTTTTAATATAATGTAAAACTTGACTCCTCCAGTCAAACCTTCTTGAGAAGGTTTTGGAGAATTTATATTTCGTCTGGTTTATAATTTTTGAAATTTTCCACTGAAAAGGAATTTTCTTATCATTTGTCATTCTTGCTTTTTTTTTATTCTTCTTTTTTTGTAAGATTTCTTTTCATAAGTGTATTTTTCATTTTTGTTTGTTATATTTTCTATAATAAACTCCCTTCTTCTGGGGGTACCAGGACGAAGGAAAAAGGAAAGGAAAGAATTATTATTATTATTATTATCATCACATACAAACCAGATAGAAACCAGATAGTCTGTGGTAAGAGTATTATTAAAGAGGCAGTCATTTATTTTATAGAGAAGAACACTGAAACTTGGAGTGATACCCAATAATTATTGTTCAAGTGAGAGCTAATAGAGCTCCAAGGAGGATTTCTTCATTATTGAGAGTAATATAGTGATTTTTGCGCTCAATGTAATGAAGATTTGGAGACGATATACTCAGTAATTGTTATCTCATTTTCCATGTGATTATTCTATGTATCAAATACTTCATGTCTTTCTCAATTCTCATGATGATAACAAAGAGTAATAAGTTCCAGATTCTTATAATGTGGAACACTATTCATCTAAAAAGTAATATATAAGCATAGAGAAACAATACGTAAGTAGATATCCCATGATATAGGGAATTTATGTCGCAACTTTTACTGTTATCTCAAGCCAATTACTGTCGATTATTGTCAATTTTTACTGTTTTGTTGGGGTGATAGTATATGAACGGCACAATTTGAGAGACTACCAGCGTCACACAGCTGCATAGGAAAGAGCTATGCGAACTATCGGCTTGGGATAACAGTAAAACTTGCGACATAAACGCCCTATACCATGGGATATCTATGCTATCATTTCTCTATGATATAAGAGAGTTTTGGAGAAGAAACTAAACTATCGAGAAAATTTTTTGTGCATACAGGGACTGAAATGCAACTTTTTCGCCCTAAGAGGTGAGTCTCTCGCACTTGAATTTCCGTTTTAATAGATAGATATTGAATGGAATAGATTATGAATAAATGGATATCAAATGGAATAGATCATGGATACATGATATTAAATTGGATAGATCATGGATAGTATTCTAATTTGGCAAATTTCTCAAATCTCCAATCCCTCCTGAAGAAATCAGAAGTTGCTATCTCATCGTACAAAGGACTCCCTGCCTAACTGAACAACACGTGAACAAAAGCATCGCACGAAAGTAGCTGCAACCTTCACACGAAAAGAATGAGGAACTTGGAGGAGAAGAAGAAGAAGATACAATCTCGAACTTAAAGTTCAACTGAAACTCAAGAAGTAACAATAAACCCACATTAATCGATTGTGGCAGCCCAACTCATTGCAATTCGTTTACTTTCTTCTGCATGATAACTATGTGCAGGATTTTAATCTCAATTCAACTGCTTATAATATCTGCTTCCAATAATTATTTTAAAAATTCATAAATTGTCACTATAGATGAATTGATGCAACTATAAAGATATTCCACAATGTATTTAATGTCTATATTAGTTTCCATAACAATTTCCAAATCTCAAACTAAAAAAAAGATCACCAACTTCTAATGTGCAAAGCACTTTTCACTTCATTCCCAATAGAAATTCCAAGGCTCAAAAAATTGTGAAGCACCTTGAATTAGAAGTTAAGAATTGAATTTGTTCCTTCATGTAGATTTGAATTGGCGTGAATGCTACAACTTCATCAACGAAAACTCTAACAATATATTTTTTTTGGAAATTGTTCTCGAGAAAAAGCTTCTACAAAATGTTTTTGGTATGGTATTTTGTCAATTGGTACTTGTCAGTATGTTGTAGCTTGAGGTTGATAGAGTTTTCATGTAGCTAACTTTCAAAACATTTGTTTTTAGTGGATGAAACTTGAAAAAATGGATAGAAATTGTCTCATGAATCACTCTTCATAATTATTCCCTTTTATTGTCTTGTTATGCTATAAATTCAAAACTAAACATTGTGTGTTTATGTCATTGACGGATAAATAATATAAACAAATCTACAACCATTTATAATATTATTGTTTGTCTTCACTTGTATTATCACATTTTTCATCAAAAGAAACGTACAAGATTAGTTACACTTCACTTGTACAAGCTTTTTCCAGATTAATGAACAAACAACACACGAAGTTAAATAGCCGAGTGCACACAGATCTCCGCAGTACATAATTATGTAGTGACTGGTCTAGTGGCGACAGTCCAGTGTTGACAATTGTTTCCAGTTATGCCGCCGCACACATCAACACACACACTTCAATTCCAAGTTTGCTTGTTGGTAATTGACGCCCCTAGATGCCGATAAGTGATGCCCAGCTAGACGTGTAGAGAAGGTTTTTTTGTCGCTTCCTGGGCTTTACGACCGATGCTCTCCTATTATTAGGAAAGGTAATCGCTTGATGCGACGTTCACTAACCGATTATCGGTCATTAAGGGGGTCCTCGCGTGGTGCTGACCCCCTACCCACACCCCTAAACCTTCTAACAGCGATAATAGCAGGAAGTGAATGAGAGTCCTAGAGTCCTAGCCTTTCTCGCTTTGGGCATCGGACCGATCTATTTAAACGGCGGCGCTCTTACCATGCCGCTCAAACAGCTGTGTACTCATCTTGTTCGACAAGTCTTCATCAATCACTTTTCGCCATCAGGGTGGTGCAACAGTTATTGCAACCTGCGACCCTCATCCAGGTAGAAACAACGAAGTCAACTCATCTTTAGAACTCTGCTCACTGATCTCCCATTCCACCGTTTTTGAAACATTGAAGATCTGCAATCTATTCTAGATATCTAGAATAGATATCCCTTTAGAGTATCAGAATATTCGTCTCAGCTGCAGATGGATGAGAATCTAAGTAACACATTGGATTTAAACTGAATCTTTTTATGATGGAATTTGGCTTAATCAATTTTTATATTCCACATAATACAAATAAATATCAACCCTTACCTTGAAAATAAACTTGATAGAATATGTTTTTCTGGGGATGATGTCTACATGAGGCATGGACTCTTGCTTAGGTACCATAATGTATATAGGATAATGCTGGTGGTGATGGTGATGCTACTGATGATGATGATGTTGTTGATTATGATGGAGAAAAATGAAAGAACCCACATAAATAGGAGAAATTTTGGACCACCAGGAATTATTTATCAAAGTTATGTTTAATCTCGTCAGTTGTTGGAACGGTTTCATTTGAAGCATAAATCTCTTCTTCAGCTGAATACAGATACAGAAACAATACAGAAATCCCTAATTATCATCCTTTCTATAACAAACGCACAAGCCTACAGCACAGATTCTAGGATTTAAGCACATATTTATTAAGTCTATGCCTGGAGCTATTGTGAGCATCACCTCAGCAAAAAATGACCCGAATATTAAATCTGTCTCTGAGTAAACAGCTTCTTGTTTACAAGATATCTTTCTTTCAGAAGAATTGCAGCTCTTATAAGCAATTTTAGGTTATTTTAGAATTCAAGAATATTGAAGTATGGAAATTCATTCTCACAAAATGAGATTTTTTTAGAATTTGATCATTTGATCGATATTTTTGTCACTCTCCCACCCTCTTGAGTTTTCAAAAGATGTGGTCGGATAAAACCTACCCTTGAATTGACAGTATATTCCAATTATATTTATTGTTATATAAGTATATTATACTTCTATTAATAACAATGATAGCAGCATTCATTCATAAGAAATAGATACAACGTTCATATTTATTAATCAATGCAGATAGCGCTAAATTAATCAATAACAAACACAAAAATCACATCTTGCAAGACACCTAGTAGAAGTGAAATCTAGTGTCGTATTCAGTTTGGGATTTGAAATTTCATATCATCCTATAGATAGCCACATTAATCCAACAGCGGTCAACACCCTCTACTCTCGTATCACTCCCATCAAGAAGTAAATGGAAAGAAAGGAGCCTATCCGTCTCCAGGTTTCGAGAGGTGAGCAATTCAATATTTCCCTCACATTATGCATGCTTCCTCCAATAATTTTATGAAAAAATTATACCTTATAATATTGGAGATGGAAACAATGTTAGAAAATTACTGCGGGTGTAACTAATGGTCGATTTAGATGGTGGTAGTAGAAGTGGAAGCGCGTCAAATGTTCGTACAGTTGCTGAAACTGCTGGCAACATCGTCCGGTAATCGTCCCGACGTTTTGTTTTTTCCCGGTACTCTAATCATCCGAATTATTGAACGGAGGTTAAACCACGACCCGGGATGTACGGACCGACCGATCACCGGCTATGTTCAGAATTTTAAAAAATGAAATTAAGGATAATTTATCAGGTAGGCTCTATCGGTAGTCATCATCTTTCCTTACCTTTGCCCGCTTCGTACGTGCTATACATCCTGTCTTCTTCCTTCGTGGTTCCTGACTTGCAGTTCCTCTGCTTCCCCTCTCGCTCCACCACACAAACCTAATGCTTCACGTAGAGAACGCGGCTGAAATCTCCTTCTATTCTTATCCACAAGATACACACAGCGCTCGTTTACTAGTCAGCAGTCACGGAGGTCATATCCTTACCTGACAATCATAGTGAATGCTACTCCCTCCATAATTTACATTATTATAATTTTATAATTATGTTCACTCTTCCCTTCTACTTGAGTCATTATTGTCATAATCAGTCAGAATAATATCATAAATATATTATATTTCCACCTTCATAGTATCATGATTTATACTATAATAATGAGTTAGTAGTGACATTTTCCAGTAGTGACATTATTGTGATCAGTTGCCACTGATTATGTTATAAGATTTCAAACCTGATTTAAATATTGCTTCTTCTTCGGAAACAACTATTGAAATTTCCAGATATGTTGTAATGAATATTGGATAAAAAACTTGAAGTAGCATTCTCTAGAAAGAGCTCAATAACAATAATTGTCAAGTTAATAACTTTTTGTTAATAACTTCTGTTATTAATTAATTAATTAATAATTGAATAAAACTTGAGTTACAGGATCATTGTTCTATGTATGAAAACGCAAAAAAATTCTCAAATTCAATGAACTTGTTCTGTATGGATAGGATAAGTAGCACAATATAAATTTTATAACAGAAAATTCAGTTAAGGGTATTTAAGGCTATTTTGCTATCAGACATTTAGTATCATTTTAAAGAACGTTTTTCATCTAAGTTTTAAATCAGCTATCTTAGATCCTACAAGACAACTAGCACTCTGCCTACGCATGTATGAGCATGATCCGAGTTTGTGTCTTTCATACTATTTGTTCATACATCTCAATCACAAGTTACAAAGATTTGTCACAAGTATTTCACACAAGAAAATGTCATCAAGAGTGAAATTCCATCATTAAAGTGTCATCATAACTATTCAATTTGGCAAAATGTATTATTTGAATTCAATCTCATTTCAAGTTCAAATCATGCAATTCTTCAAATTATAAGTTTTATGTATAAAACTTAATTTCATTATATTTGAGGTGCATCTTATTTTTTATGGTACAGGTCTTGCCAATAATTGACTACTGAATAATTGAGCATCTCTCACATTTCCACCAATTCCCCACGAATTTCAAAATTATTTGAGCTTTTCCATGTTATCTGTTCAATTGATATCCTGAAGTTTTCGCAATGAATCTCAGCAAACTAGAACACAACATAACATATTTACTATACATAAAAAAAAACCAATAACGATCAGTGTATGCACTTTTCAAAAAAGGAATATTTCGAGAAATCTACTCTTATATATGTTTATATAGATAACGGTATAGGCTAGTTCATGACAGCTTCCGATTTGATTTGAAATGCTTGTATACTATGATCGGGATGGATTGACCTATCTGTGTGCAAAAACAGTTTGTTCAACTTAATGATTATGATTACGAATTACATATTTCAATTTTTTGACCTCTTTCTT